>NW_023459272.1:16153-52196 GCF_013731165.1 Rhagoletis pomonella | reverse complement strand
AAAGTCTAACGCATACTCTACGCTATACATCTATATGTATATAAGTCCGCCAGAATACATTTTTTAAATCCCTTATGAGCCATACTTTTAGCTTTATCGTACTTCCACTAATATATATTGATCATTACTTTCTGTACTAAAAATCTTGTTCCATTATTATTATAAGGTGCATTAAGGTAACGATAGAATTTTTAAATTAAAATTAGTCTACTATGATGCATTCCGTTTACCTTCTTAGTTGCTTAGCTGTTTTAGTATAGCTGCACTTTTCCGGTATAATGCTTATTTAAGAAGTAGTTTTATTCATTATACATGCACATGTTTCGTTTAGCAGTATCGCGGGATCAATATAATGATTTAATCTTTCCATTTCGAAATGGTCTAAACACTGTAAGGTTTCAATAAAAACACAGTTTTAAATATCCGAGTGGTCTAATAGCTGAATACATATATATACCCCTTTTACAAACACATTTATATATACATTATTATAAACACCTCCCATATATAAATATATCTGCATACCAATTTATGGCTGGTTAAAAATTGCACGCTTATGGGAAGTGACACGCCCCTTTTACAAACCCATTTATATATATAATTTTATAAGCGCCTACCATACCATACTTGCATACCAAATTTCAGTCTCGTGTGGCTTATGGTTCCGAAGTTACAGCTGATAAGAAATTTCACGCATATGTGAGGTGCCACGCCCCCTTGTCGAATCCCAATTTTTTTCTCAAAGGCCCAGTTGTCATGGCAATACTCAAAATTTCGTTCGATTCCGTCCGTCCGTTTAGGCTGCAACCGGGCACATACATACACTTGTGATCAGCTTATTAAGCCAGCAACATTTTGATAAATTTTGGCTATTTTTAACCGACTTCCAAAAAAGGAGGAGGTTATCAGTTCGTCGGAATATATTTTTTATTTTTTTTTTTCATGTATGTTACCGCATAACTTTGGACCACGTCAACCGATTTCGATAACTCTTTTTGCATCGGAAAGGTAGTGTCTCAGAGGTGGTCCCATACTAATCTGGTTGAGATGCGATCAGTGGATCATGAGATATATATATATATATATTTTTTTTATATGGGAGTTGAAGTCGGTTTTTTTTTTGCTAAAAATTACTTGTTATTTTGTTTATTTAAAGTTTATTATTTTTCCATAAAAGTCTAGCTCATTATATAACAAACACCAGATAAATCCAGATTTCAAACTTTGTGCAAAAATTTCATAATAAATAATAAATCTGCAAAGTTTCAGCTAGATTTTCAACTTTTTATTCAGATTTTTTAGAAAAAAAAACTTTCGAATCTATTTTGCATTGAAAAAAATTTGTAATGCAGTCAGAAAAAAAATTATTAAAAATCAACGCGACTTTTTAGCAACTTAAGACTTGCACATTATTACCCTAGAATTTAATGGGTTATTAACATACTGCATAATTTTTGCACAAAGTTTAAAATCTGGTTTTTTTATGTTGTTTGTTATATAATGCGCTAGACTTTTATGGAAAAATAATAAATATTAAATAAACGAAAGCAAAATAGCCAAAATGTATCAAAATGTTGCTGGCTTAATTAGCTGATCACAAGTGTACATACTTCCACAAATATATAGTAGATATCTCTCCTTCTCTTAGCGTAAAATAATTATTGGGGATATCTCGGCCACAGGGAAAACCTATCGCGTAAGTTTTAAGTCCAAATATTTCTGTTCAATTGGCTAAATTGAATTCTAGATATTAGCCAGATCGGCAAGAAAATGAAATTTTTAGGAATATTCTGACGCTAGCGCTACCTAGCGAGTGCATTTTTGGTCAGAACATTTCTTTTCTAAGTGCTGACACAATCGTCACGTCTCAGCATTCTTCATTTTTCGGCAACAACAACAAAAGATTTCAAATTTTTTTAAATCGAAAAACTTTTCACACAGAAGGTCAAAAAATTTACTTTTTATAGAATAGAAAACGGTTCAGCCGTTTGGTCAGGCATCGCCGTCATACGAAAGACATTTAATTTTTATATATATCCATGTTCATCAAATTAAATGGAATTAAATTTTCTACCAAATTATACCAAAACTTTTGAAATCCATGCATTCGTTTTTAAGAAATTTTGATTGAAAAATTGTTTAATTTGAACTTTGACCCTTGACAACTTTTGTAATTGTTGTTTCTCTATAGATCCCCATATGGTTTTTTTTTTAATTTGAGAATCGGAGCTATTCTGCATTTATGCTACAAAGTCTTAGTAACTTTTTGAACGAGTCGTTGCCAGAATTAATCTGATAAGGAATGTTTTCCTAATTCCTCCTGTCGCATTCAACAAGAAGATCTCCCAACTCCGCCGTTTATCATTTGAATATTCTCCTTATTTTGCGCTGTAACCGCCTAAGCCATTTTAGCCGAGATCGATAAAGAACATCTGTAATTTCGCTCTGTGCCAACTGACGCCAATAGGAAATGCCACGTGAGGTCAGGTCCTTCTCTATGTCCATTTCGGTGTAAAGCTCATATAACTCATCGTTACACCGTCTGCGGTATTTCCCGTCGCCAATGCGTAGAGGCCTGTAAATCTTCCGTAATATATTTCTCTCGAATACTCCAAGAGCCGCCTTATAGAATGTTGTCATTGTCCATGCTTCTGCGCCATATACCAGAACGGGCATGATGAGTGACTTATAGAGCGTGGTTTTCGTTCGTCTAGATAGGACTTTACTCCTGAATTGCCTACTCAGTCCAAAGTAGCACTTGTTGGCAAGAGGGATTTTGCGTTGGATTTCAATGCTGACATTATTATCAGTGTTAATGCTGGTTCCCAAGCAAACGAAACTCTACTTTCCGAGGTTTTTGTTACCAATGATGTCGATGTCATTGGCATATGCCAGAAATTACACGCCCTTTTAAAAAATTGTTCGTGAGTGGTTCTGTTCTGCAGCTCTTATTATCTTAACATTTGCAATATGCGATTGTAAATGCCCTTCTCCTCACGCTTTAATTTGTGAATATTTGAATGGGCATATAATAGGAGATCAGAATAATAATAGTAATAAAAATCTTCATAATATATTTCCAACGTTATTCAAATTGCTCTCGCTGATTATTGGAAATATTTTGCTAAAAACCCGAAGCAGCTCATCTAATTTAGCAAAAAAATTTCTGGAGAATGTGGATGTTGTTAAGTAGATGTGTAAGGTAGATTCTTAGATCTTTGAAAGTCGGAAAAACTCAACGCTAAAGCAGTCAAATTCTCTTTACTCGCAATATAGTACGTAGTATGCTATGGCGAACCCAAGTGAAATTGTTTATGATTAAAAATTAACTATTTTATAATGCTGGGAATGGTCACAACAATCTAAAGTTTTCATTAAGGATTTTTTAAACAGCTTTCATGGGATATTTTTATGTTTTCGTTAGATATGGTTTTTATTATTTTTTCATTTGTATCAGTAGATTTTAGTATTTTTTTGCATTGCGAAATTTGTATACCAACTCTTCGTCGATAATATAATCACTTCGTTTGATAAGATTTTGTTAATTCTTTCCTTATTTAAACTGTTCCGCTTTTGGATAAGTGAAAATAAAAAAAAAACTCTAGTAAACCTTTCCCTAACACTTTCTGTTTAGAACCAATTATGTAATATTGTACTTAGCTCCAATATTTGCAGTCTTTACATTTAGGGCATAATCCTATTTAAAATAATTCTTAATCAAGATTTCTCAAATGCCTTTAGATTGGTACCGATATTGTAACATTTAATTTATTTTACCAATTTAATTGAGTTAAATTTTCAAACAGGTGGGAACCCTCCTCAAACATATTTTCGACTATAGGTTTTTTAAAAACTCTTTAGTTTGATACCCACATTGCAATATTTCATTTGTTTAATCAATTTAACTGAGTTAAAATTTTCAAATAGGTGGCAAACCTCCTCAAAAGTATTTCCAAATATCTTTTTTCTTAAACCTGTTTAATTAGATACCTATATCAATTAAATTGAGTTAAATTTTCAAACAGGTGGCAACCCTCCTTAAACATATTTTCGGCTGTAAGCCTTCTTAAAACTTTTTAGTTGCACACCCACAGGGCAATATTTCATTTGTTTTATCGATTTGACTGAGGTAAAATTTTTAAATAGACGGCCAATAAGCAACACAATCAGGCGGCTAATTTCTTCAAAAATATTTCCGACAATTATCTTTCTTAAACCTCTTTAATATGAAACCCATATTGTAATATTTCATTTATTTTATCAATGTGATTTAGTTAAGTTTTCAAACAGGTGGCAACCCTCCTCAAACATATTTTCGGCTGTAAACCTTCTTAAAACTTTTAAGTGAGTTAAAAGTTTCAAATAGGCGGCAACATTCGTCAAAAACTTCTCCAGCAGTTATCTTTCTTAAACCTCTTTAATTTGATACCCATATTGTAATAATGTATTTATTTAATCAATATAATTGTAAATAGATGGCAACCCTCCAATTTTTTTTTCGACATCATTGGTTCTGGTATTATACCGAACAATAAAAAAAAAAATTTATTCAAATCGGTTCAGCCGTTCTCGTGTTTTGACGACCGTGACATACGAACACAATATTTTTATATATATACTAGCTGTACCCTGCCACGCTTTGCTGTGGCATATTCCTGTTTCATGGATGATAAATTATTAACGAAAGAAAGCATACGTTTCATATCTGTCTGGTTATGTAATAAGTACTTGTGGGGACACAATATTTCATGGTTTTCCATTCTCTGCATAGACATCAAGGATATCTGGTTTGCCGACACAGGAACACGTAACATCTGAGAAGCAATCCGCAACTAAATCTAAACCATACTTTTCCAAAGTTCGACCTGGAGCATTACCCACGCCGGCGCCTGTAAATCCTCCGTAAGATCGTTCTCTCGAATAATCCAAGAGCCGCCTCATCGAATGTTGTCATTGTCTAAGTAGCACTTGTTGGCAAGAGTGATTCCGCGTGGGTTTTCCATGGTGATGTTTTTATCGGTGATAATGCTGGTTCCCTAGTAAACGAAATTCTCCACTTTCCCGAAATTATAATGGTCAACAGTGACGTGAGTTCCAAGGCGCTAATGTGCTGACTGTTTTTATACCCGAGCGCACTTGTGCACAAAGGTATTATAACTTTGTTCACATAACGGTTGTTTGTAACAGGCAAAACGAATCGAGTTGATATAGACAAATGTATACATAAATGATCAGAATGAAAAGAGAAATCGATTAAGCGGTGACTGTCCGTCCGTCCGTCCGTCTGTCCGTCCGCCTGTGCACACGATAACTCGAGTAAAAATTAAGATATCTTAACGAAACCTGGTACGTGTACTTCTTTCGGGCGTAGGACGGATGGTATTGAAAATGGGCAAAATCGGACAATAACCACGCCTACCTCCCATATAACGGTAATTTTCAGAAATACAAAAACTGCGATATTTTAGTAACTACTGAAGATAATTCACTCAAAGTTGATATTTTAATAAATTTTAGACGAAAAATAAGAATATTAAAATTTTTTTGAAAATGGGCGTAGCCACGCCCACTTATGGTTACATGTGTATATCTTGGTAACCGCTGCATCAATTTATTCCAAACTTAGCACAGTTGTTGGCCCTGGTACAGCATACCAAATGGCCGAAAATTTTTAAAATCGGACAATAACCATGCCCACATCCCATATAACGGTAATTTCGGGAAATACGAAATTCTCGATAAATCAGTAAATATTAAAGCTAATTTATTCAAAATGATGGTTGCAACAATTCTTTGCCAGGAAATACGTTTATGATAAAATTTTGGAAAATGGGCGTGGCACCGCCCACTTATGATCACGTATATGTATCTCGCTAACCGTTCTAGCAATTTGTACCAGTATGGTATGGTATGGTTATTGTGCTTGCCACATAAAAGTAAACCATTGAAAATTGTTGAAATCGGACTAAAATTACGGCCGCTTTTCATATAACGGTAAATTTCAGAAATGCTTGAAATTTCAATATTTTGAAATTTAAGGACGCTAGTTTACTTAAAATTTATACACGCCGGCTTATCATGTAGCGGTAGCTTTCGGAAAGGTGGAAAACATATATTTAATACTTGCGCCGGGTATTTAATGTTCGGCTCCGCCCGAACTTAGACTTTCTTACTTGTTTTATGACAGGTTTACCACCAGGCGCTTTCGCTTTGCTTCCTTATCCAGCTTGGAAAAGGCAGAAGAGAGTTCGCGATTTTTTTTACCGATGATGTCGATGTCATCGGCACACGCCACAAATTACACGCCCTTGTAAAAAAATTTTCCTACGTGGTTCAGTTCTGCAGCTCTTATTATCTTAACATTTGTATCATGCGATCGTAAATGCCCTTCTGCTTTCGCTTTAGTTTGGGAATCCTTGATCGGGAATAGGAGTTTACAATAGTGATGATAATCATAATCATAATAATATTATCTCATGTTATTCAAAATTTCTTTACTCGAAATATACATAGTAGGCTATGGCGACCCCAAACGAAATTGTTTACGATTAAAAGTTAACTGATTTATAATGCTAGGGAATGGTGTCAACAATTTTAAGTTTTCATTAGGTATTTTTTAAACAGCTTTCATTCGATAAGTTTTTGTTTTCGTTACTATTTTATAATTTTTTTATTTGTTTCAGTAGTTTTAGCCGACTTCAAAAAAAGGAGAGGGTTATCAATTCGTCGGATTTGTTTTTTATGCATTTTACCACATAACTTTGGACCACGTCAACCGATTTCCAGGTGATCCCATACCAATTTGGTTTAGGTCTGATCATTGGATCATGAAAAAATTAACGGTACTATTAAACTTTTACATGAGAATTGGAGTCGGTGTGTTGTTTGCTTAAAAATTACTTGTTTGTTAATTTTTTACATTAAGTAATTTGTGTACCAGCTCTTCGTTGATAATATGATCACTTCGTTTGATAAGATGTTGTAAATTCTATTGGGGTATTCACAACGGTGACCATGCGAATCCCCATAATATATTTCTAGGCGTTTAAAGTTTACGACATAAAACAATACGACACCGTTGTGAACCCCTCATATATTTATTTAAACTGTTCGGATTTTGGATAAGTGGAAAGATTTAAAAAAATTCTCTAGTAAAGCTTTATCAAACAATTTTCGTTTGGAACCAGTTATGTAATATTTTATTTAATTTCAATATTTTCAGTCTTTACTTTTAGATAGGTGATAATCCTATAAAAAATATGTCCAAATGGAAATTTTTCAAATACCTTTCGTTTGGCACCCATATTGTACCTCAAACATATTTTCGATTGTAAGTCTTCTTAAAACTCTTTAGTTTGATACCCAATATTTTATTTATTTAATCAATTCAAGACGGCCCACCTTAATGCTTAATAATATATGTACATATGTACGCACACATGTATTTATTAGAAACTGTCATAAATATTTCCCGCCAAATTAACTATCTATTAACTGCCCCTCCCAATAGTTTTACTGCTTTGAGGTTGAACTCAATTCTATTGAAAAGAGCGCGGGTACTTATTTTCCCATATTCAACCAGGACCGGCCGTCAGCCACCACACATCGTCCGCTTTACATCTGTTCGCTTTATATTGAAAATACATTGGTGCAACACACTAAGCTTTCAAGTTCAAATTTTCAAAAAGGTGGCAACTCTCCTCAAAAATATATTCCCAACAGTTATCTATCTTAAACCTCCTTAATTGAATACCTATATTTTAATAAGTCATTTATTTTATGAATTATGCAAATTTAGTTAGATTTTCAAACAGGTGGCAGCCCTCCTCAAATATATTTTCGGCCGTAAACCGTAATAAGAATCTAAAGCTTGTTACCGACATTGCATTACTTCATTTATTTTATCAATTTAACTGACTTAAAATTTTCAAATAGGGGGCAGACCTCCTCAAAAATATTTCCTTTCCTTTCATCTATTGTAATATGTCTGTTCAGAATTCGACTGATCTGGGCTCCACTTAAATGCTCGTGGTAAGAAACTGGTGTCGCTGAAGAGCGGCTGCCGTCCCGTGCTCTTATACTCTCCTAATTTTATATACATATGTTTGTACCTATGTTGTCAACCCATGTACTTGTACGTAACCATATATATTTTCGGTAATGGCGGAATTAAGGTTGCGTGCGTCGGCTATAAAAGCGATTAAACGCATATATGAACGAGTGCAAGCGAGTAAACTTGGCTCCTATGACGAATTCTAATTAGAGCAAGAATTGAAATCGGTACCTAGCCACTTTGCGCGATTCGTGGCTAATCATGAGCTATTGGTGGCCAGTGCGGGAAAGGGCGAGGTTGAGGCTCATGAAACGCTCTGGGAAGGAGTGGAAGATATATACAACGACACTTGTTGCATTCTCAACCGCGCGATTACAGGTGCCAAGCCAAACGTACAAGCCGGAAGGCAGCATTCGCATGAATGTGAGTTTAGGTTGGAGCCTCTCGCCATTCCAACGTTCGATGGTACGATGCAAACCTGGTTAGCGTTTAAGGATGCATTTGAATTACTAGTGCACAACACCGAGTATCCTGAGGCCTACAAATTGGGGAAGTTGCGACAGGCAGTTAGCTCACATGCAGTACCAATCGTGGGAAGTGTATACTCGGGCGGCTATGGCGAATTGTGGAGTGCTCTGAAGGAACGCTTTGACAATAACAAGCAGTTAGCCGAAGCACATGTGTCCCGTCTTCTAAACATTAAGCCATCGTCAGAGGACTCATCAGAAGCATTATTGGCCATCGTCGATACAGTGCAGGAGTCACTGCGTTCGTTACGGGGGATGGGGCTACCAGTCGTAGAGTGGGATGCTATGCTTGTTCCCATAATAGTTTCCAAACTTCCAACTGTCACCCAGCGTGAATGGAACATGAGTTGTTCGCCTACCGAAACTCCGAAGTTAGATGAGCTACTGTCATTCTCGAGCCAACGCGCTCACAGCCTCTCCACAGCCATTGTCACATGGCCCAGCAGGACCGACGCTACATCTCGAGGGCAACAGCGCACTAGTTTACAACGTACTGTAAAATCCCACGTCGCAGCTGCAGAAGAAGGAAAATGTGCATACTGTCAAGGACCGCATCGCACTACAAAGTGCACCCGTTTTCTTGCAATGAACCACGAAGAACGTGTAAATGCCCTTAAAGCCGCTAGGCTTTGTTTCCATTGCCTAAAATTGGGACATACAGCTAAGCAGTGCCCTTCGGGTCTTTGCCGACATTGCAATCGGAAGCACAACTCATTTCTTTGTCGGGAAACTTTATCTACGAACGCAGGAGGGCTGACCGCGACAACCACTCAACCGGTTCCCATCAACAAGGATCAGTCCATCTGACTAGAAGCTTCGGCGGTCACCTGCCATACCAATGCGAATCACACAGTTTTATTAGCGACATCACGCGTTTATGCATACGGTGACCCAACGACTCGACGCATCGCGCGCGTGCTCTGTGACCCGGGATCGCAGGTAAATATTGTTACAGATAAATTAGCTAATCCTTTATCGCTCGTGGTAGCGTCTCGCTCACATTAGAATCTGCCCATATTAGTTTTACGCTGAAGATAACTGCGCTTGTCATTCCGTCAATTACTACGGTCATCCCCGCAACGTATATTGACATGACACAGTGGCAGCACTTGTCCAGCATACAATTAGCGGATGCACAATTCGGCGTTCCCGGTAATATCGACGTGCTAATTGGTTCTGACGTATGGGGTCAAGTTGTCGAAACTGACTTCAAATTTGGCGGTCCTTGTGAGCCGCACGCTCAACGCACTGCTTTTGGGTGGGTCATATTTGGCCCAGTTTCTGCAGCACAACCTTCAACGTTGCCAACTCTCGCATTAAGTACGCAGCTATGCGATGAGGACGTACACTTGGAGGAACTCCTCCGAAGTTTTTGGAAGTTAGAGGAAGTGCCCTCCCTAGAATATGATGGAGATGACGAATGCGAACGAATTTTTTGTAACACCCACTCTCGCACACCTGACGGACGCTACGTTGTATGCATACCATTTCGTCCTGATGCGCCGGCTTTGGGAGATTCTTATACTCATGCATTACGACAGTTTTACCTTCTTGAGCGGCGACTGGCAGCAAATAGTGAATTCCTTGAGAAATACATTGCTTTTATGCGCGAATATGCAGACCTAGGCCATATAGAGCGCGCATACGCATTGAACGATAATGAAGCGGGCTTTTATATCCCGCATCATGCAGTTATGGGGAAGTTTCGCCTTGTGTTCAATGCCTCGGCGAGAACTACAACCGGCGTCTCCCTGAACGAAGTTCAGCGGGTAGGAACCACAATACAAGATCCGCTACTTAACAAAATATTTCGCTTTCGCCGCTTTCGCATCGCATTGTCTGCCGATGTTGAGAAGATGTTTCGACAGGTACTTGTTAAACCCGAGCATAGAGATTTTCAGCGCATTATTTGGAGAGAGTCCCCAACCGATGACATCACTATATATCGCCTTACAACGGTGACTTATGGTATGGCTATGGCTAGTGGACGGAAAACATAGCTCAACTAAGATGAACGTGCCTCCACCTGAGGCGTACTTACACCAGGGCCAGGCGTAGAAGCGCTGCAATCGAAGAGGCACAACTATACCAAGCTGATAGAAAAGAAGTCAAACGAGCAATCGAGGCCAGCAAGAACAGAAAGTGGAAAGCACTGCGTGAGGATATAAACAGAAATCCCTGGGGTCTCGGATACAAGGTGGTAATGAAAAAACTTGGGGCCATGGCAAAACCACCAGAGCTTAGCGTTCAAAAAATGGACTACATAGTAAGCGAACTCTTTCCCACGCATGAGGCATTAATCAAAGAAATTGAGTCTATCATCGCTCCTCAAGAAATACCACCATTTACCGCAGAAGAGCTCAAGTCCGCCACTAATAGAGTAAAGGCCAAGAAAGCACCAGGCCCAGACGGCATTCCAGCAGAAGTCCTAAAAATAATCGCCACAGAAAGCCCACAAGTGCTTCTAAATATGTTCAATGCCTGCCTCAAGAACGGAATATTCCCAGAAATTTGGAAAAGGCAGCAGCTCGTCCTAATCACCAAAGGAAAGGGAAACCTTGACTCACCATCAGCGTATCGACCCCTCTGTATGCTGGACACAGCTGGAAAACTCTTAGAAAGGCTGCTAAAACCTAGAATAGAAGCGGCTATCGCTAGCGGTGGCGGACTTTCCTCAAGACAGTACGGATTCAGGCCCGGTAGATCAACAATTGGAGCTATAAAACACGTAACAGCAACAGTAGAAGCCGCACACCAACACAAAAAGCTAGTCCTGCTTGCAACCTTAGACGTTCGCAACGCCTTCAACACCGCAAAATGGGAAAATATGATACACGCACTAGAAGAATTCTACAACATACCCACGTACCTTAGACTCATGGTCAGAAGCTACCTAGAAGGCCGGGAGTTACTGAGCCGTACCACCGTTCACAGACCTATGGAACGTCAGCTACGACGGAATATTAAACCTCGAGATGCCAGATGACACATATTTAGTAGGCTACGCTGATGACATTGCCGTAGTGATCACCGCAAGAGACACCGAAACCGCCCGTCGCAAATTAAACCAGACTATGATAAGAACACAGGCATGGCTCGACTCACACGGTCTTAAACTTGCAGCAGAGAAAACCGAGGTAATACTCCTAACCAAGAAGCGTATTCCCTTAGAAGTGAGCATGAAACTGACCGGCATTACATTAAAGACGCAAAGAGTAATAAAGTACTTAGGCGTAAGGCTAGACCCCAGGCTAACGTATTGGGCACAAATGCAGCATGCAGCCGCAAAAGCAGCAAAGGTAACGGCTTACCTAAGCAGATTAATGGCCAATATTGGTGGACCGACCCAAAGTAAAAGAAAACTTCAAATGTCCACAACCTTGAATATTTTGCTATACGGAGCGGAGATCTGGGCTGACACCCTACAGAAAAAAAACCGTTGCAAGACACTTTCTAGAGCTCATCGCACAGCAGCTTTAAGAGTAGCCTCCGCGCACCGTACAGTGTCCGGCGAGGCAATACTAGTTATAAGCGGAACCTGACCTGCTAGCAGCCGAACGCAAGAAAATGTGGGAGTTTAAGGCGCAAACGAATCCAAGTGCCAACGAAAGGGAAAGAGTAAGAGACGAGACACTAAGACTATGGCAAGATAGGTTTCAAAACGAAAGCCGCGGCAGATGGACGGCTAGGCTAATAAAAGACCTAAAACTGTGGACCCAAAGAGAACATGGCGAAATAAACTATTACGTCACTCAAATGCTGTCTGAACACGGTTACTCTCGCAAATACCTGTATAGAATGGGAAAAGCCGAAGAGCCGTCATGCATATACAGCGAGCAGAAGAAGACGATGCCGAGCACACTTTTTTCAGATGCAAAAGATGGGAAACCGAGCGCAATAATCTGCAAGACCTTGTAGGACCAATTAATCCAGATAACATCATCCAAGCCATGCTACATAGCGAAACTAACTGGAAGAACATTGCTAAATATGCAGAATACTTACTTAGAGTCAAGAAGCGGGACCTGGACGCAGGTGCACCGAGGGAACTTTAGTTAATGAGAAATATGGAACGCCACCCTGAAGCAATGCGATTAGTGGTCCCAGGGTGGGAGACGGTTCCAATTCGGGGGGAGTGTTTTAGTCTCCGGACATACCATTGTTGTGACGACAGCTTTGATGATGCATTTTCGACCCCCTTCCCGCGAAAAAAAAAATAAATAAATGGCTAGCAGTCCCTACAACACGGTCCGCGCGCGCAACCAATGCGCATGCGACAACTACAAGGTGGTCGCTGATAGTCAACAATCGATAGCGGCACGCGATGCGATCTTGTCGTCTTTTTATGTCGACGATTTTCTTACCAGCTGTGACACAGAAGAAAATGCAACTGAACTTGCAGTCAACGTGACTTCCATATTGTCTGAAGGCCACTTCCGTTTACGTAAATGGAACTCCAGTAGTGGTGAAGTATTAGCACGCTTGATTGGCAACCGTTCTCCTAACGTAGGGATGACCATCGAATCACCAACAGCAACTGTACTTGGGCTTCGATGGGATGCAGCAGCAGAGGAGCTATTTTTCAAGGTAGATCTGAAAGAGAGCTTAGGCTTTCTAACGAAGCGACGGGTACTAAGTGCCGTCGCAAAACTATTCGACCCTACCGGCATACTGGCACCAGTTGTTATTACTGGAAAAATATTCATACAAAGGTTGTGGGCTGCTGGCTTGTCGTGCGACGAACCACTTCCAGATGAACTTCAAACCACCTGGGTAGCCTTTTACAGCGAACTCGACGTAATAAACAAAATCCGGATTCCGCGATGGTTAGGTATGGCTGAAGGAAGAGCTACTACCCTGCTAGGATTTTGCGATGCCAGTACGCTCGCGTATGCAGCTGTAATATACATTAGAGCCACAGATGCGGAAGGTCATTCAGCTGTATCCCTGCTTACGGCTCGTACCAAGGTGGCGCCCCTTAAAGGAGCAACGATCCCGCGTCTGGATCTTTTTGCCGCACATTTTCTGGCTGTTACCCTCGAAAAATACGTATTTCCTTGAGATTAACAGATACTCCTTATTACCTCTGGTCTGATTCCCGGATTGTGTTGTGTTGGCTACGCAAGCCGCCCACTACTCTCAAGCCGTTTGTGTCGAACCGGGTGCGTCAAATACATGAGTTAACCTCACCAGACTGTTGGTATTATGTAAGATCAGCTCAGACTCCGGCAGATTGCGCCAGTAGAGGTATCCGAGCATCGCAGCTGCTGGATCATCCACTGTGGTGGCAGGGCCCAGGTTGGCTTATGGATAAGCATACACCCAACTTCTCTGTGATTGAATTAAACGACGAGGATCACGACATTCTGCAAAGCGAACAAGGAGTTTCATCCTTCGTAGCAAAAACAACCCATCAGCCAGCTCTCATTACTCGTCGACGTGATGGCCAGATGATTCCGTTTAGTGAGCGCTTCAGTTCACTTCTCCCACTCGTGCGTACGGCAGCACTTCTTCTACGTTGGCTTCCAACACGGCGGCATTTGCGTACATTGGTAGTCAGCCCAACAGAAATCGGCAGCGCTCTTAATATACTGATTCGAAATGAGCAACACGTGAACTTTGCGGTTGATTTGGCCCACATCCGAAAAGGAACTGGCGTATCTAGTTCCAGCAAGCTAAAATCATTGAATCCATACATGGATAACACAGGCGTTCTGCGCGTCGGAGGCCGCATCAGTAAAGCTGATCTGCCAGAAGATAGGCGGTTCCCCATAATCTTACCTAAACACGGTAGACTAGTCGAGCTGATAATCATTGGATATTGAACGGTAGACAAGCCGTTCGAAGTTACGGACAGAAGTGTGTTATCTGCCGCCGACACCGTGGCGTGACTCTTTCGCAGCAAATGGCATCATTACCAAGACAACGTATCAGTACTTCACGGGCGTTTGTGTCTTCAGGGGTCGACTATTGCGGTCCGTTTACGGTGCGCGTTGGCGCAAAACGGTCACGCACCAAGGTAAAGACATATTTAGCCATTTTTGTTTGCATGGCAACCAAGGCGGTGCATATTGAGGTTGTCGATGACCTCTCTTCGCAAGCTTTCTTGGATGCATTTACGAGATTCGTCAGCCGGCGAGGTCCTTGCCGCGATCTCTTTAGCGATAACGGAACTGCGTTTACCGGCGCAGACCGCCTCCTTCTAGAAGACTTGGCAGCATGGCACAGTGAAGTTACTCAACAGTCTTTAGCTAATAAAGGGACCTGTTGGCACTTCATCGCCCCGGGCGCTCCTCACCAAGGTGGGCTATGGGAGGCCGCAGTGAAGTATGCCAAATATCACTTAGTCCGCCTCGTTGGGACACAGGTACTATGGTACAACCGGCTTCAAACGTTGGCAACCCGCATCGAGGCGTGTTTAAATTCCCGGCCGCTCACACCGTTATATGATGACCACAATGACAAATTGGCTTTGACCCCGGGCGATTTCCTGATTGGTGCACCACTGATCGCCGTTCCTGAGGCTACGGTTACTGCAATTCCTCCCAATCGTATTAAGCAATGGCTTTGGGTGCGTCAGGTACACCAAAAATTTTGGCAACGTTGGAGCGAGGAGTATTTATCTACATTGCAAACTCGCAACAAATGGCAGAAACCTACAAGAGATGTGCAGATAGGTGACGTTGTTCTCGTACGAAACGAAATTCTTCCTCCTACTCATTAGCGTTTAGGACGCATAACTGAGATTCATCCGGGCAGCGATGGATTAGCGCGCAATGTTACGTTTCGGACGGCGAGCGGCACCATGACCCGGGCAGTACAAAAACTATGTCGGCTTCTTGATAGTGAACATTTCGAATCCACGGCCTCGACCGGGCAGGATGTTCAGAATTCGACTGATCTGGCCACCACTTAAATGCTCGTGGTAAGAAACTGGTGTCGCTGAAGAGTGGCTGCCGTCCCGTGCTCTTATACTTTCCTAATTCTATATACATATGTTTGTACCTATGTTGTCAACCCATGTACTTGTACGTAACCATATATATAAATATATTGTATGTAAGCACCGTTACCAGCATTCACTTAGCTTTGCTTTGCTATATATTTAGGGTTTTGTATTGAGTTTACCTCACAAAGAACTCGTTCAAATAAATCAAACAACCGAATAATATTTAAAATGCTTTATAACATAAAAGATTACTTAGTCTTTTACAAGATAATTACAGGTTAATAGTTTTCGTTGATATATCGGCAAGCACGTCTAAATTCGATGACATTCAGAAAGAAAAAGGAAGATGAACAGTTTTAGTGATGCCAGATTGAGTTTTATTTTACAACTCGGAAATCAGCGCAGGGTTGCATTAATTCGCGAAAGTGGAATTATTGCCACAAAGTTTGCGAAAATACAAATGCCGCCACATTACTCCCCGCCTAGACGAAACTACAGATATCGTAGAGGAAAGTTAACATGCCTTCCAGAACGTGTAGATTTCGTCGATATAGGAGGTGGTGTATTCATTGGCTCGTCTTCCTGAGGAATGTGGCTCGTTGTCGGAATAGGTGCTGGTGTATCCGTTGGCTCTACTGATTGGGGAACATGGCTCGAATCTTCGTAGTCGTCACTGGCTAAGAACGCAGGCTTTAGCCGATCGATGCTTATGTTGCTGCATCGCCCTCGTATCAAAAGTTAAAAAACTTAGGCGATCTCTTAACAACGGGGTAAGACCCGTCGTAAGGATGTGTCAGTGAAGGACGAATTGAGTCGTTTCGCACGAAGACATGAGATGCAGAATGCAATGGTGGTGACACGAAAACTTTAGGCGTCATATGATGTGCGGTTTTTGTAGGGCGAAGTTTCTGCATTAGCGACCGGAACTGAGATACCATCTCCTATGTTACTGCTCTCGCCTTTGTTGACTGAAAAAATTCGCCTGGGATAATATGCACGGGTCGTGGCACATGATAGCAGCTTTAAAACTTCGGTGCCACCTTTCTAAAATGCCGTTTGCCTGTGGGTGGTAAGGGGTTGTTCGTAGGTGAACAGTGCCAATCGTGTTCAACAACTCGGCGAATAGGGCGGAGTCGAATTGTCGGCCCTGGTCTGACGTAATTCGTGTTGGAACGCCAAATCGCGAAATCCAATGAGATAAAAGCGCTTTGGCAACGGATTCGGCGGACATATCAGGCATCGGCGCTGCCTCTGGCCAGCGGGTGAACCGGTCGATCATTGTTAGGCAATAGCGCTGTCCTTCGCACAGCGGGAGCGGGCGAACAATATCGATATGAATGTGCGCAAAACGTTGGGTTGGCGGTTCGTAGGTCGCTGGAGCAGATGCAGTGTGTCGGTGGACTTTTGACCGTTGGCATACCTGACAGTTCCGCACGAATTTTGCTGTCTCCCTCTTCATTCCGGGCCAAACAAACCTTTGCGTCATGAGGTTGACTGTTGCACGAACGCCTTGATGTGACAAACCGTGAATCTTTGCTAGCAGTATTCTACGAAACTCATGGGGTATGTACGGCCGAATTTTCGAGGTTGTAGTATCGCATACTAGTTTCGCCATACTGTTGGAGATATCAAAATACTTTAGTAAAAGTGAATTACTTCGCGTACCTGATTCGCTTAGGAGTGCTTGTAGATGAGTGTCAGCTTGCTGCGCGGCTGCGACCTTAACGTAGTCAATAATTTGTTCGATTGCTTGCATTCGAGAGAGCAGGTCTGCTGTGGAATTTTCTACACCGGGTACGTGTCGAATATCGGTCGTGAAATGACCGATGAAATCCAACTGCCTTCCACGACGAGGTGAAGCTTTTTCTAGCTTCTGGCGAAAGGCGTATACTAGCGGGCGATGGTCGGTGATAACATGGCATTTTCGGCCCTCGATCATGTACCGAAAGTGACATACGCCTTGGTATGCCGCGGTCAGCTCACGGTCGTACGTACTATATTTACGTTGCGGGCTGGTCAGCTTCTTCGAATAAAAGCCGAGTGGCTGAAGTTCTCCACCTTGGAGTTGGTGCAATGCGGCTCCGACAGCGGTGTCCGAAGCGTCGACGTATAAGGCTAACTCAGCGCCGGGTGACGGATGCACGAGTAATGTTGCTTTCGCCAGTTCTGATTTGCAACGGTCGAACGCGTTTTCGGCTTCACTGTTCCACACGGCAATTGTACGGTCGTTCTTCTTATTGCCCGTAATTAGCTGTTGAAGGTGTGACTGGTACTCGATAGCGTTCGGTAGGAATTTTCGGTAGAAGTTTACCATGGCCATGAAGCTCTTCAGTTCTTTTGCTACTGTGGGCTTCGGAAAATCGCGAATCGCTGCTATCCTCTCAGGTAGAGGACGTATGCCTCTAGCGTCGACCAGGTGCCCCAAAAACTTCAACTCGCTCTTACCAAACTCGCATTTGGAAACGTTTATTGCCAGATTATTGTCCCCGAGGCGCTTGAAAACTTCGCGTAAATCTTGATTGTGCTGCTCGACCGACGGCGAAGCGATACAAATGTCCTCGATATAGGGAAACGTATGATCTAGGCCGCGCAAAACTTCATTTATGAGCCTTTGAAATGTCTGCGCAGCATTGCAGAGGCCGAAGGTCATAAACCTAAACTCGAACATCCCGAATGGCGTCGTGATTGCCGTTTTAGCTATATCATCCTCGAGGATGGGTACTTGGTGGAACGCGCGTTGGAGGTCGATTTTTGAAAACACTGTCTTGCCTTGTAAATTCGCCGTGAAGTCGGTTAGATACGGCAAGGGGTATCGGTCAGGCAACGTTTGCGCATTGAGTGCGCGGTAGTCCCAGCATGGCCTCCAGGTGCCATCGCTGTTCGTCACCATATGCAACGGGCTTGACCAGTTGCTGCTGGACGGTCGACATATGCCCGCCTTAAGTAAAAAGTTGAACTCGTTACGTGCAGCTGTCAGTTTCTCGGGCGCAAGACGTCGTGGTCTAGAAAACACTGGCTGGCCCGTTGTTAAAATGCGGTGGACGACCGTCGATTTTGTGAGGGAACCATGAGGCGCCAGCTTCGTGATCTCCGAAAACTCGGAAAACAGATCGGCGAACGGGTCGGTGGAGTCGAATGTTTTGATTTCGGTTGCCTTGCATAGCGTTGGCGCAGTCAAAGATGATCGAAGTTTCGTGAGGTTGTCGATGATTCGGTTACGACGCAAGTCGATAAGCAAATCGTAAAAGCGAATAAAGTCCGCGCCGATTATCGGGGTTGTTACATCGGCAACTATGAAGGACCACGAGAAATCCCGACGAAGGCCCAAGTCCAAGTTGATTCGTTTCTCTCCGACGACGGCGGAACCATTGGCAGCGTAGAGTTTTGTTGCGGTTGGTCGAATATCATAGGGCTTTGTAGTGATGGGTAGCACCGACACGTGGGCACCAGTGTCGACGAGAAGTGTTTTGCCTGTATGTCGTTCGTGCACCTGCAGACGAAGTACTTTGCGCTCTGTGACGGGACCCTCGTTGCAATCCGCCACGCGCTTCAACAGTCATGATGGTTCGGACGATACCGCTCGAAGAGCACGTTTGCTCTGGCGGCAAGGACTGCGGCAGGCGGGGGAGTAATGTGGCGGCATTTCTTAGCATCTCGGCCGTATTTTAGATGATACCAACAGTCTCTGACTGAAGATGATTCTCGCGATGATGTAACCCCTTTAGAGCTGTCGCGAGCGTTTGAATTCTGTCGTATGTTCGTTCGCCTACGACTTTGCGAGCGTGAGCGGGTTGTGAGCTTGTCGAATTTTTTGCCAAGTTCCATAACAACAGCGCGTAGTTCATGAATCTCGCTGGAGGGTGTTGACTTAACGCGATTGAGCTGCTGAGGTGCGATGGCGTCTATTATGGTGTCGCCTATCTTCGTGTACTCCGCGGCTGAGCCAGACGAAGCTGCTACTACTGGCTGCGCGAACTCAGCAGCATCACCAAGAGTATTGCCTGTGACGCGCTTCATCTCGAAGAAAAGCTCGGACGGCTTCTTGTCGCCAAGAGGTAGCTCCGAGGGTACCCGGTTGAGTCGCCGCTGGTCGCTATCGGCAAAATGCTCGATTATTTTTTGCTTAACGTAGTCGAATCTGTCGTTTTGTGGGAGCGCTGCAATGACGTCGCCCAGTTGACTTAAGATGTTTGGGTCGAGAGCTGCTAATACTGTTGCCGTTTTCTGCTTATCAGCCATAATGCCTGAAGCGGTGAACCAAAATTCCATAGAGGTAAACCAGGCCTCTATGTTGGTGCTTGCCATCGGTGGTATTGGAAGTCTGGCATATACTACGGCAATGGAGTTAGGGGGTGCCATTGTTTCTTCAGGTTTAGGCGAAGGAGTTTGAGATGCTCCTGGTGGCAAAACGTTGTCCACCATTTTACTCTTACCTCAAAATGGCTGCTTGTGTGCACGTGCTTGCCGATCACGTCGGGGTCACCAGTTTAGGGTTTTGTATTGAGTTTACCTCACAAAGAACTCGTTCAAATAAATCAAACAACCGAATAATATTTAAAATGCTTTATAACTTAAAAGATTACTTAGTCTTTTACAAGATAATTACAGGTTAATAGTTTTCGTTGATATATCGGCAAGCACGTCTAAATGCGATGACATCCAGAAAGAAAAAGGAAGATGAACAATTTTAGTGATGCCAGATTGAGTTTTATTTTACAACTCGGAAATTAGCGCAGGGTTGCATTAATTCGCGAAAGTGGAATTATTGCCACAAAGTTTGCGAAAATACAAATGCCGCCACATATATATACATATGTGTCCAACGTTGTAAAATAAAATAGAAGTGTTTTTAATCGTGTTGTGAAATAACGCGTTTTATTAAGCTCCGTACAGAACAATGTCATTTATTTTATCAATTAAATTGAGTTAGATTTTCTACCAGGTGGTAACCCTCCTCAAACATATTTCCTGCTGTAAGCCTTCTTAACACTCCTTAGTTTTGACACCCACATGGCAGTACTTAATATATTTTATCAATTTAATTGAGTTAAAATTTTGAAATAGGTCGCAACTCTGCACAAAAGTATTTCCTTAAGTTATCTTTCTTCAACCTCTTTAATTTGATACCTATTTCAATTAAATTGAGTTAAATTTTTAAATAGGTGCCAACCCTCCTCAAAAATATTTCCAACAGTTTTCTTTCTGAATTTGAATTTAATTTTATACCCTCATTGCAATATTGCATTTATTTATCAATTTAACTGAGATAAAATTTTTAAATAGGTGGAAATCCTTTTCAACAATGTCTCCAGCAGTCATATTTCCTAAAATTCTTTAATTTGACACCTATATAATAAGTTATTTAATTTATCAATTAAATTGAGTTAGATTTACAAACAAATAAAAACCCTCCTCAAACATATTTTCGGCTGTAAGACTTCTTAAAAATCTAAAGTTTGATGCCCACATTGAAATACTTCATTTATTTTATCAATTTAACTGAACTAAAATTTTCAAATAGGTGGCAACCCTACTCAAAAATATTCCCAACAGTCATATTTCCTAGACCTCTTTAATTTGATACCTATATTGTAATAGGTCATTAATTTTACCGATAAATTGAGTTGAATTTTCAAACAGGTGGAAACCCTCCTCAAAATTATTCCATTGCAATATTTCATTTACTTTATCAATTTAACTGAGTTAAAATTTTCAAATAGGTGGCACCCTCCTCAAAAGTATTCCAGCAGATATCTTATTTAACCCTATTTACTTTCATACCCATCTTGCAATATTTCATTTATTTTATCAATTTAGCTGAGTTAATAATTTCAAATATGTGGCAGCCGTCCTGAAAAATATTTCCAGCAGTTATCTTTCTTAAACCTCTTTAATCTGATACCCGTTTTGCAATATTTCATTTATTTTATCAATATAACTGGATTTAAAAATTTTTAAATAGATGGCAACTCTCAAAATTATTGTAATATAAATTATCCTGGTGTTATACCGAACAATACAAAAAAAATTATTCAAATCAGTTCAGCGGTTCTCGAGTTTCCATGACCATGACAAACGAATGCAACATTTATATATATACTAGCTTATACCCGCGGGTTTCACCCCGCGTCTTTATACAAATATGGAAAAACTTATAGATGTTAGATTTTATTTCTGTACCGTTATTTTTTAAGCGAGTTAAGGTTAAAACTATGAAATTATAAAATACGAAAGATATCAATCCCTCTAAGTTTACCTTAAAATGGTTCCAGGTATACGACGCGTGAACGTGTAACCTTCTTGGAGGTGCCACGGCGGGTTCTAATATTTCCAACTCAAATTTAGTAACCTGGCCTTGATAAAATACCACTTCTCATTACCGTAGCAAATGCATCAAGAGAGCTTTAGTTTATACGGCCGAACCCGGCTCTCCCTTTTCCCTTTAATGAAATTTATTCTGTCAGTACGGCACTTATAAAAAAAAACCTCCATAACATATTTAAAATACTACGAGAGATTTTCTATCCTTCCATAGATATGTATTAAGAAGTTTTTAGTGTGTATGGGAAGCGACATGCGTCCTTTTTTTAATAACTCACATTTTTTCCATGAGCAATTGATACATTTTGCATACACAACTCCATACCAAGTTCCAGTATCCTTCCACAAACACTTCCAGGGATATGTGGCAAGAAAAAGTAAATTTGTACTGGAAGTGCCACACCCCTTTTTCTTATAACCCTAATCTTCTTCCATGAGTTTATAATTGATTTTACATAGCCCAGTACTAAGTCCCAGTACTCCACCATGAACACCTCTAGATATAACCAGTACAAAACAGTAAATTTGTACGGGAGGAACCATGTCCCCTTTTCGAATAACGCAAATTTTTCTCCATGAGTATGGAATTAATTTTGTATACACATCTCGGTGCCAAGTTCCAGTCCTCTGCAATAAACACCTCCAGAGATATGCAGCAAAGAAAAATCAATTTGCATGGGAGTTGCCACACCACCTTTTCCAATAACTCTCATTTTTCTCCATGAGTATGGTATTAGTTTCCCATATATACATACATATTAATTTCCATACCAAGCTTGAGTGCTTTACCCCAAACATTTGAAGAGATATGCAATATGAAACATTCAGTCAGTATGGGAGTTGCTATGCCTCTTTTCCTAAAACGTCCATTTTTCTCCGTGAATATGAACATGATTTCACACAGTGTTGGCAAACTGTTAATCTGATTAACGATTAAAAATAAACGATTTATAATCGCGTTTGACGATTAAAACTAATTAGTCGTAATCAACTGTACGATTAATGATAAATTTTTTTTAATCGATAATCGCTGGCTGCGATTACGTTTAATTAATTTAAAACAATAATCGTTGATCCAATTAAAAATAAAATCTGATTAATTTGCCTAGTTTGTCCGAGTTTGAAACCAAACACCAGTTATAGTAATTATTTTGTGTTTTACGCTTATATAAAGCACATAATATAAAAAAATTAGAATTATTGTTATTAGTAATACATAAACTGGGAACTTTTACAAACCTAGTTTGTAAAACGTTTGTTGGTATATATCTTAATGAAAATGCACACCAAATTGCTTAGATTGATGAGGAAGCCCGACTTAGCCATACCGGATTAACTTGCTTTGTGTGTACAGGGAAATTCCAGCATAACTTAATTTATCACCACACCTACTTGATCAAATTAAGAGTTAATGATTAAAAATTAATTTTTTAATCGCGGTTACGACTAACTCTTTAGTCAGATTAAAATTAATCATGATTAACTGTAATCAGATTGAATTTAATCGAATTAACTAACTGATTAAAACATCAATCGATTAATCCCATCATTGATTTCAGATACATATCACTATACCAAGTTTCAGTTCTCTCCCACAAATACTTCCAGAGATATGTATGCAATATGAAAATTCCAATTTGTATGGGAGGGGCCTTGAGTTATCGGACTTACTTTCAGTCTAAGACCATCCTAGTAGCCTATTTTTCAATCCAGGTCATAAACCATCTTTGAGCAAAATTTCATTTTCAAACAGGTGGCAATTCTTAAAAACGTAGCCTACTTTCCAATCTAGGTCATAAGCTATCTGTGTGCAAACTTTCATGCAAATCAGTTCAGTCATTTACGCGTATTAATTTAATTAAACTTTTCTAATACGTGACAGCTCTTAAAAAAGCAGCCTATTTCCCAACATAGGTCATAAGCTATCTCTGCGCGACATGTCATGCAAATCTGTTCAGTCCTTTCCGCGTATTAATTTAATTAAAACTTTTTTAACAGGTGGCAACTCTTCCAAAAAATTTGCCTATTTCCACTGTAGGTCATAAGCTATCTGCTTGCAAAATTTGATGGAAATCCGTTCAGTCGTTTCCGCGTATTAATTTAATTGAACTTTTTTAGCAGGTGGTAACTCTTAAAAAAGTAGCCTATTTTTCAACCTAGCTCATAAGGTATCTGTGTGAAAACTTCCATGCAAATCAGTTCACTCATTTCCACGTATTAATTAAATTAAACATTTCTAACAGGTGACAACTCTTATAAAAGTAGCCTACTTTCTAACCTAGGTGATAAGCTATCTGTGTGCAAAATTTCATGCAAATCTATTTAGTCGTTTTCGCGTATTAATTTGATTAAACTTTTTTAACAGGTGGCAACTCTTTCAAAAACTTAGCCTATTTTCCACTGTAGGTCATAAGCTATCTGCTTGCAAAATTTTATGCAAATCCATTCAGTCGTTTCCGCGTATTAATTTAATGAAACTTTTTTAACAGGTGGCAACTCTTAATAAAAGTAGCCTATTTTCGAATCTAGGTTATAAGCTATCTGTGTGCAAATTTTCATCCAAATCTATTCAGTCTTTCCCGCATATTAAATAAATTAAACTTTTTCAACAGGTGGCAACTCTTAAAAAAATAGCCGATTAACCAACCTGGCCTATAAGCTATCTGCGCACCAAATTTCATGCAAATCCGTTCAGTCGTTTCCGCGTGATGATTTCCCAAACATCCAAACATACAAACTTTCACATTTATAATATTAGTAAGATAGATATAGATTTCTAAATCAAGATTTCTCAAATGCCTTTAGTTTGGTACCGATATTGTAATATTTAATTTATTTTACCAATTTAATTGAGTTAAATTTTCGAACAGGTGGCAACCCTACTCAAAGATATTTTCCACTGTACTGTGTTTTAAAAACTCTTTTGTTTGCTACCCACATTGCAATATTTCATTTGTTTAATCAATATAACTGAGTTAAAATTTTCAAATAGGTGGCAACCCTACACACAATTATTTCCTTAAGTTTTCTTTCTTCAACCTCTTTAATTTGATACCTATTTCAATTAAATTGAGCTAAATTTTCAAATAGGCGGCAAACCTCCTCAGACATATTTTCGGCTGTAAGCCTTCTTAAATATCTAAAGTTTCATACCCAATTTACCTTATTTCATTTATTTTATCAAAATAACTGAGTTTAAATTTTCAAAGACGTGGCAGTTTTACTCAAAAATATTTCCAGCAGTTAACTTTCTTAAACCTCTTGAATTTAATATCTATATTTTAATATATCATTTAGTTTATCAATAAAATTGCGCTAAATTTTTTTTCGGGTGGCAACCCTCCTTTAAAATATTTTCGACTTTAAGCCTTGTTAAAACTCTTTAGTTTGATACCACATATTTCATTTACTTTATCAATTTAACTGAGTTCAAATTTTAAAATTGGTGGCAACCCTTCTCAAAAATATTTCCAACAGATATCCTTCTTAAACCTCTTTAATTTGGTACCCATATTGTAATATTTCATTTATTTTATCGATGTACTTTAGTTAAATTTTCAAACAGGTGGCAACCCTCTGCAAACATATGATCGGCTGTAAGCCTTCTTAAAACTCTTTAGTTTCATACCCACATGACAAGATTTCATTTATTTTATCAATTTGCTGAGACAAAATTTTCAAATAGGTGGCAACCCTCGTCAAAAATATTTCCAGCAGTTATCTTTCTCTTTAACCTCTTTAATTCAAAACCCATATTGTAATAATTTATTTATTTTATCAATATAATTGAGTTTAAAAATTTTCAAATAGGTGGCAACCCTCCAATTTTTAGCGATATCATTGGTTCTGGTATTATACCGAACAACGCAAAAAAAAATATTATTCAAATCGATTCAGCCTCTCTACACAACTCTCCAAAAATCGCTCTCATTTACATGACCCACAGATTACCCTCCGAAAAGAAAAACTAAATTTAGGAATATAAACAAATAGAAATGCTCAAACTATAAGCTCAAGAACAGTAATGGATGCGGTATTTTCAAGATATTTTAACGCCCTTGAATCACAAGTATATACAAGTATTATATTTTATCAATCATACCGATAATTTCATGTACTAAAAGAATTAAAAATGAAAATGAATAAAAACAAATTAAATCAGCAAAATGAATACAAGTAAGTGAAATTAATGTTTATTTTCTAACCTAACCTACATGTGTATGTATGTAACTGAATCGCCTAAGAATAGCTTTACATATAAAAAGATTATCCACATTTTCGAGCTTAACTCCCTAATATGTAATTAGATTAGATTAGCCATACAAAATTATAATTATAAAATTATCCCAGATTAAACTGATAACTTTTTGGTGTCCAACCTAGTTTTATCGATTATACTTGCGAAGAAGAGGAGGAATGTCAAATGTAAAAGTAAACAAAAATTTACGCTAGTAAGGGAAAGAGGTTTGTAAAGGTATTTTTAATAAAATATTAAATTTAATAAAATATTAAATTATACTTAAATAGCATAATATAGCAGAAAAGGAGTTTAACTTTTCCTCCTGTTGTGTGAATAACAAGCAAACCAATTTGGCAGCTAACGAGCTTTGATTGCGATTATATTTATATGTAAACGTACTTATATGCTTTGCCGTTCGCATATGTTTACACATCAAATTTCATGAGTACATGGTACTCACGCCTTTTTTTTATTATTTTGAAATCAAAAAATATTTAGAGGTCTCTCAAAGCGCCCAAAGTTTTCCATGTATTTTATATGGGGAAAAACAACTTTTCGTAGAAATGTTATAGAATAGTTAAAAATCAATATTTTTCTACCAGAAAACTCTGTTTTTCCGCAGGAGATTTCCAATAATAATACCCAATAGTTTTTTTTAGCCATTTTTTCATCACAAATTTAATTTATAGGTCCGCCAAAAACCCACAAAAACCCCGAAAAATACAATGGGTCGACCAATAAAAAATCGTTAGTATTAAAAAATTGGTTAAATAAACAATTGGGTATTGTTATTGAAAGTATTATGAAGAGAACAGGGCTTTCCGATCGAAAAATTTTGATTTTCAAGAATTCTATACCATTTCTACAAATAATTTTATTTTTCCCATATAAAAATACATGCAAAACTTTGAGCGCTTTGAGCGACCTCTAAACTAATTTGATTTCAAAATTAAAAAAATAGGGGTATACTTTTTTCGATATAGAACAATCCTAGGGAGTGAGAACATTACAATTCCGAGTTTACTGTTTTGGACCACCCTAATGTACATACATACATACATACGAGCACCAATTAATTTCATTTAAAGAAATAGCGTGTCGTCCATTTCCTCTGTAGCGTATGTAGTGGTTATTTTTAGGCGCAATATTTAACTACTACGGGCAAGGCGACATCTACCTCGTGTCTATTGTATGGTCTTTGATATGATACCTACCGACGAGGTTGATGTCTAGCCTTTTTTATAGGAACTCTTTAATTATAGCAAAGGTGTCTGGACATCAGTGTTGCCATTTTACTTATTTTCCAGCTAGATTTAGCCGTTTTTTTGCTGTTTAGCTAGAAAAAATTGCAATTTAGCTGCTAAGAAATATTCTACGAATAAACACGACTCAAGTTGCATGCAGTTATCGTCCCGTTTCTGCCTTAACCTCGTATCTGCAATAGAGGTATTTTAGAGAGTGTAAGAAAAAATGTTTAATTTCTTCCCCCAGGATACAATAAACGCATTTTTTTACTTACTATTTCTGGTTCCAGTAACAGTAGTGAGTACCCTCATTCTCTCTTTTCTCTTTCTTCCTATCATGAATAAAAATTCCTAAATGCGGGAGTTTAGCTGTCAAAAAAGTGTCAAACAGCACTTTCGAATTTCGAATTTCTTCCTCCCAAATTTTTAGTGAAAATTCTACCCCCTGGGAGTTAATTATTGGAGGATTTCTTCCTCGGGAGAAACAAACTCCCGGAGAACAAACTCCCCAGGAATATTCAGAATTGGGCTTTACTTGAAATTAAAATTAATAATAGAATAATAGAGCTGGGATCGCAGTTCATAAGAAATGAAAAATAAGAGTAAAAGTTAATATAAGTATATATAAGGGTTACTTCCTCCAAGTTTAGCTGACTGAATAAAGTTCAAGGTCTGCATTAGTGAAAGTAAATGAATTGCGAATTCCGCCAGATCGGAAAACCATTTGTTGCCGCCTGCATCCGTAATATGGATTCCATAAATTTGAACTTCTGCCCAAAATTGCGTTGTATTACTTATATCATTCCATTTTACGAAATTTGTTTTATTAAACTGAATTATTATTTTTTACAACGATTTTATCAACTTGCATTATTGAGTGTCCAGCGGAAATGGACGACACGCCATTTCTTTAAATTAAATTAATTGGTGCTCGTATGTATGTACATACATATGTATTAGTATGCATGTGTGTGCACCAATCTATTAATATCGTTGAACTATTTTAATATCTATGGCAAAATTTTATACAGAAAAGACTAAAGAGTAGAAAATAAATAATATAAAAAAAAAATTTTTAATATACAACGCTTTTATAAATGGACTAAAAAGTAGAAAATAATAATTCTCAGTCCCATAGAATTTGTTTTGATAACTTTTGATTTTGAAATTTTACCAAAAGTCATTATAAACAATTTTTGAAATTGAAATTGAAAAGCGTGGGGTGCGGTATCGAATATAAGCCCTTGATCTGCATATATATGTAAACATGTCATTATGCTTTGGTGACAAATGACAAATAACAACTTGAGTTATTTCTAAGTTTAAGTGAAATGAAAAATGTAATAAAATGTGTACTCAATAAAAATACAGTAGGGGTATTCACGATCCGGTGCATACTGTCTAGCATGGTGCCTAAGTAGCATGATTGGGAAATTTTGTTGTTGTTTGAACATATAAAACGGATCGTGAATACCCCTAGTGTATTTGTATTGAGTACACATTTTATTACATTTTTCATTTCACCTAAACTTTAAACTAACTCTATTTTTTATTGGTCATTTGGCACCAAAGCATAATGACATATTTACATATGTATGCATACAAGGGCTTATATTCAATACCCTCTATCTGCACTTTTCACAAAAATGTGATTTTGATATATTCACGACTTATATATTCCTGAGGATAACTTGGGAAGCACTACAACCAACCAACCAATCCGAACCGTACCCAAACTATTTCACTTACGCATTTTTCTAAAAATAAAAACTTTTCAAAATGAAGCTACAGTAGTTTTCATCTTATGTAGATAATTCTTGTCACAAATACCTAGTTGCGTGCTTATATTAATGTATATATCTGTATGGAATAGTAGCTTATGTCGAGAAGCTGGCTTTGATATAATGCGACATTTCCTTTATCTTTTAAACAACAAGGAATTTGTTGATGAGACCTAATAAGAATATTGATTTGCTAGTATTGGAACTATTTCTTGCACGTTTATTTGGCAAAAGTTCTTCAACGGCACGGCGACAGTGAGTCATTCGCAATCGTATGCTGCGAATGCCGCTTATTCTAAAGCCAACTTCACTAACTTCAAATTTCTTTTTACTTTTTCAAGAAACAAAAATTGTGCTGCTAGTGAAAGTTCTGTGAAGTTAGCCCCCCACTTTAACAAATAAATACTTTAACCAGTGCACCTTGTAGGACTTTGTTTGTAGTTGTTTGTAGTGTATTTAAATTTGTTTGTAGTTCAACAGATAACAAAATACGATAGGTTGAAAAAATCGTCCCCCACTTTCACCTACCATCAATTTGACTGTGTACCTTGTAGGAAATCGTTTGTAGTTGTTTGTAGTGGTTTTGATTTTTTCTGTAGCTTAACAGATAAAGGCATGTATGCAGTTCTCAAGAAAAGCAAAAATTCCATACAAAATGACGTACAAGAAATGCCTAAGAAATTTTCTTGTGTAAAATTTTCTTGAGGAAGTACGCAGTTCTTAAGAAATTTGCTACGCTTTCTACTACGGTTTTCTAAAAAAAATCAAAACCACTACAAACAACTACAAACGATTTCCTACAAGGTACACTAGTCAAATTGATTGTACGTGAAAGAGGGGTGGGGGCGATTTTTTCAACCGATCGTATTTCGTCATCTGTTAAGCTACAGAAAAAATCAAGACCACTACAAACAACTACAAACTTTTATTTATTTATTTATTTATTTATTTATTTGGTCTACAGAAAAATGTTTTCTTACAGACGAATGAGAATAGAACATTTAGATATTTAAGTATTTGTGATATATTACAGAATAGACTAATTATACATTTTAATTTATAATAATAATAATACTAATAATAAAAAATAGCAGGTTTGGTAGCTGGCGAGGCCTAGTCTTCAGTCTACTTTTGTGTGCGGCGGGCGGAAAGAACGAGTTTCCGATCCATGTTCCCGAAGTCATTACTTTGAGTGTGTGGCAGGCGGTAAGCTCTAGTGGACAAGCTGTTGATCATGGTCGGAAAGGCCGAGTTTCCGATCCATGCTCGTATTGTCTTACGCGGCCGCGAAAGTATACGAAGCCGATTACAATTGTACTAAGAAGTCATAGATATTGTGTAATTTATCGTTCCCGGTTAAAAATATTTATTTATTTAGTTACAAAGAAGCGATTCACGTTTACGTTTACCTCATAAACTGAACAGAAATACAGTTGACCAGCTGAACGATAAGGTGCAATGTAAGGGTTTACATGTTATTAATTCAAAATCTCAAGTAAGGTTTTCTTAATGGTAAAATGTAAGTCGGAGGTGTCAAAATAATCGTAATGCTTATTAAAGTCCTGGCATAGGCAACGAAAAGCATTATGCATTTCAAAATTTGTTCTACAAATTGTTAGCTTAATGGGCTTGTAATGTCTAGAAGGCCTAGAAGGAATACAAAACGTGATCTGGTTCAGTAGAAAGGGACTATTGACCATCCCGTTCAAGATCTTAATCATGAACAAAACCCCGAGCATCTCTCTACGGCTGTGCAGCGTTGGCAAATGAGCTTCAAGCGGCTTTTGTACGGTGGGAGATTTAATGTCGAATCCCTAGGCAAATTATTTAATGCGGATAATAATAATTGTTTCTGTACCGACTCGAGTCTGTCAGAGTGCATTTGATATCTAGGGTTCCATACAACGGACCCGTATTCTAAGATCGGCCTGACTAGGGAGGTGAAGAGAGCTTTAGTGACATAAGGATCTCTGAATTCTTTAGCCCAACGTTTGATGACAGCCAGGACGCCCTTGGCTCTATTAACACAAGAGTTTACATGGGAGTTGAATTCAAGCTTAGAGTCCGCCTAGATCGATGAAATTAGTTACCTGATCAACACTATGTTTACAAATGCGGTAGCTATATGATTGAAAGGGTTTTCTAGAGAAACACATAAATTTACACTTTTTCAAGTTAAGTGACATAGAATTTGCTTCGCACCATTTAAACACATTACTAAGGTCCACCTGTAATAGTTCCCTGTCTCCTGGAGCACCAATGAACTTAAATAACTTAATGTCGTCTGCGTACATTAAGCAATTCGAATACTTCAAAATATTTGGAAGATCGTTGATGAATAAAATAAACAGAAGGGGATCAAGGTGGCTACCTTGAGGTACACCTGACGTCACATGAATTACACGAGGGGAACATTTTTTAAAGATAACCCTCTGTTTCCTGCCAATGAAATAAGAAGAAAGCCAGCGCAGCAGGATTGGAGGGAAACCATTTGATAATTACTTTTGAAACCATTGTTCACATTTGTAGTGAATTGAAGAAGGTTTGATGCAGTTGATTTAGCTTTACAAAATCCGTGTTGTGATACATCGATAACGGGTGTTATGGAATAAGATAATTCTTCCGTAACGATTTCTTCAAATGATTTTGGAAATGGCAGCGATTCCCTTATAATTCGCAATATTCGACCTGCTTCCATTTTTATAAAGCGGCAAGATATACGGCTCCTTCCAATAAGAGGGGAAAACTCCTTGCTTTAGAGAAGCATTGAAGATGTTTGTTAATGGCTTATATAGATAATCAGCACAACTTATTAGGACACAGGAGGGAATACCATCTGGGCCGCTTAGAAAAGAATTTTTTAAACTATTCAAATGAAGGAGAACATTGTCAGCGGAGATTGAAGGAATACGGATGTGGTCAAACTGTGGGAGTGGAAAAGGATAGCTAGAAGTTTTTTCAACTGGCTCGACAGAATAGTTCGATTGAAAATAATTTGCAAACATATCAGCAATCATATCATCATCACTAGAAATAACATCATCTAATTTCAGTGTTGAGGAAAACCCATTTATTTTACGTTTTGAGTTAAAAAAATGATAAAACGACTTGGGATTAGAAACGATGTTAATGCGAGTTTTATTAATGAAATTTGTGTAACATTTTCTGTTTAAGGCATTGTATTTATGACGAAGGATGAAATACGCGGCGTAGTGAGAAGACAGGCCTGATTTTTTATAAAGTTTAAATGATTTAGTTTTCTAATCCTTTAAATGCTTTAGCGCTGAGTTAAACCACAACGAGTTACGTGGTCCGGTATTTTCTTTAACAAGAGGAATTAGTTTACTGAATATATTATTCAAGATTTTACTAAAGTGTAAGGCACTGTTCTCAACATCCCCATCGTACTCAGGTCAGATTATTTCAGATATAGCTATTTTAAGCTTGTCGTAGTTAGCGTATTTGAAAGAATATCGTCGAACTTTCGGCTTTATAATTTCAGGACAATAACATGAATCGTAGGATGGTGCCAAGGACAACTCAAGTGGTGGGTGATAAGGGTATATAGGTATAACCAGTGTTGCCGTTTTGGTACTTTTAACCAATTTTGGTTACTTTTTTCTTGCCTGTGAAGCTGTTAAGATCTTTCCCATTTTGGTTATTTTTAACATTTACTGCAGTTTCTAATTTTTGTATACATACAACAATTAAACCTTTGAAAAATAGTGTATACAAATACATTTATTCTGCTCAATATGGTTATTTAATTAAAGTTATTACTACTAAAATTGCATTTCAAGGTTCGACTTATTCCGATAATAATCATATGTTTACATATGCAAAAGAACATGTAAAAGTTCGAGGGTGCAACTATTATCGGTTCGTGTCTTTAATAAATCGCGGTGAATTAATCGCCAAGTTTTTGAAATGGCCCGGAGTTACACCATTTCTATGTTCTTTGCACACACCTGCATAGTATGTACCTGAAATGACATTTAAATAATACGAGAGTCATTAAAAAGCCGCGAAAAATTATTAAAATTCCGCGCAAAATTGGTGTTTCAAGTTAATTTATACGGGTTTAATTCTATGGATAAGTGAGCAAAAAATACACAATTTTGGTTTTATTTCGAATAATATGTATTTCCAAAAAACTTTTAAATTAGGTTCGTTATGAGACATAGGCCAGCTACACCTGTCGAGGTTGAGGAGAGTAGCAGGAGCAGTGGCAGCCCCAGCAGTGAAACCAAGTGAGAATATTTGGAATCATTGTATTAATATTACTTACATATGTATGTATTTGTTTTATAATATACAGAATATATAATATGCATGGTCGGCTAAAGACTACTTCAAATGAATACACACTTAGTACATATATAAATACCTCGTATATGCGGAATCCAAGAGCACGTCATGTATGTACAATAAATAAGGGATTTGGTTATTCTTTTTCCATTACTGCTTACTTTATTAATTTAAGTTAAGATTAATAATAATAATCTTTTAGCAAGTAGGTTCAGTAAAAATACCATTCCACAGTTTTGAAAAAAATCAGTTTTTTTCACTTTTGTAAAATTTATTTCCCATCGTATACGCGGTACTACGTTTGGCGTATACGAGGTATTTCGCGCTGAGCGACGATGTAGTTCAATAAGTCCAATTTTTAATTGTTTTATCTTAATCTTAAAATATATACAATGTGGTTGTTCACGCTGATTAGGTATTTCATTGATTTTTACAAAGAAGTTGGAAACTGTGTACCTATGTACTTATTTAAAAACGTCATTTAGAGTCTGTAATCTTTACGAAGATATTAACATACATATGTACCTAATACGGGAAGCCTGATTTTCTAAAATATGTATTTATACATATATATATATTAAAGGTCTGCATCGGAATTCAGTTTGTTTCACTGTGAAGTTTTTTTTTCAAATATGTAAACTCCTCATACTCTAACAAAGAGGGCATAGAAGGAAGAGAAGTGAAGATATTGAGAGCTGTAAAAAAAAAACTCAACGTAAAAAAAAGTACTCAGTACTTTTGGAAGTTTTCGTTTAATGCTACATAATGTTAATGTTAGAGCTGACTCTTATGTTAAATAGCAAACGTGGAGAAACAATGTAGGGCGCTCCGAATATTTAGCCAACAGCATATTTTTATAAAGAAAGTGAGTCCATTTTATATATAGATAACCAATTTTCATTTGTTCAATACGATACTTTCATTTCCCAATACCAGGCGCACATACATATGAAGTAGCCATGATTCAATAATACAAGGTTCGATAAACTGACAGTTGTCTCTCTCGCACCGCTCCCTTAGCAATGGCACCGTGTTGCTTCTTTGCACATTTACATGGGAATAGTGTAGCTTTGGTGTGAAATAGAAGTATGAGCGTGTGTGCAATATGTTTATTTGTATAGGCATATGAAGCATATTTAACTGATGAGAACACAAACTGTTTTGAAATTGGATGTTTACATCAATCTCATAGTAGTCTTCTTTTAATTTTGAGGCATTTTGCAGTTTTTATACAGCTAAATAGCACATAAATTACGTAATTCACATAGATACATCAATATTACGTTCAACATTTCGTTTAAAATGCCAGATTTCCTGCAAATACATTAGAATTTACAAAAGGAATTTCGCTACTAATTGCCTACTTTGCGTACTTTTTAACCGACTTCCAAAAAAGGAGGAGGTTATCAGTTCGTCGGAATATTTTTTTTTTTTTTTATGTATGTTACCGCATAACTTTGGACCACGTCAACCGATTTCGATAATTCTTTTTGCATCGGAAAGGTCGTGTCGTGTTGAAGTCGGTTTTTTTTTGCTAAAAATTACTTGTCTACTACCATTTTCGCACCAAGAGATTTCATTCCTCCCCTTTTCTCCGTCCTTCGTAAATGCAACCTTTTGTAAGTGTCAAACCGCGGCTGTCAATAATTATCTAACCTTGTATTCATGATACAAAAAAAGAAGGTAGTTTCAATAAACAACTTTTTGATTAAAAACGAGATTTTTGACAATTGATCAATCGTAAAAAATTCGAAGCGGCGTTACCCAATTTAAGTTTTTTGGTGGAGGGGATTTTATATCCAAAATTTGGGAGTATAAATACAATAGTTGTATTAACATTTAACTTTAAAAATAATTAATATCCTATCTAAAAAACGTTTAAATTTTACTTTAAATTCTATAACTACTTGCCAAATATCTTTATTTTACATTAACAAAATTTTAGTGAACATAATTTAAAATTTTTTTAGTGTCATTATGTCACCTGAATATTTCACAATGTAGCTAGCGACTGTTACAGTTTTCTATGTCGGATACAATGGTTTCTGATATAATTCAGACACTAAAATTACACATTTCGATATTGTCTTTGTCCATGTCTTTCAAGTAACTTGAAAACGGAATTTTTTACTTTGGGCCCATTGTCCTCTTGACTTTCAGAGAAGTGAGTATTATCAAATTCTAGTACATTTCGACAATATCGTCGTTTCTTTGCGTAAAAATTAATATATTTGACTGTTCAATATTGGAGGGGGTGTGGAACAACATTGATGATTTATTGTTAGTAGGAACCACAACTATCATGTTATTGAGCATTAGACCTCTTCTCTTTCAACGATTTTGGGGTGGGGAGCGGAGACAGAGGGGGGATTCATTGAAAAATGGAGTAAAATTAGCATTTTGACAGAGAAAATGTAAGTCCAACTCCGCTTACGCTGACCACAGTATTTTTTATAAAACGATCCATATTTCAAACCGAATTTATTCAAAAATTTGTATCTGAAAATTTGAAATCTTTATTTTAAACTAACGTCTAACTGTTTGATCACACGTGTGTGCTAAAATTTTTTGCTTTGGGTTAAGCGTTTGGACACAATGGGTCGTATGCATAAAAACTGAG
>NW_023459272.1:14168-16053 GCF_013731165.1 Rhagoletis pomonella | reverse complement strand
TTTTTTTTTTGAAAGAGAAGCAAATGAGTAGCACTTTCCACTCGCACTTTATTATACTGAATTTTAATGAGTTACAAAACAGCCGACTAAATTTTTTCTAAAGATTCCAGTTAAAAAGTTTGAAATTTTGCTGAAACATTGCAGAATTAATTTTTATAGTATTTTTGCACAAAGTTGGAAATTTGGTATTATATGGTTTTTGTTAGGAAATTAGCTTTAGTTTCATAAAATAAATAATAAAGATTAAATAAACTAAGGAAAAACAGCCAAAACTTACTAAAATGTCGAGCCCTAATTTCTATTTTGGTCACTGTATGTATGTATTCCTCGATTCGAATCACAGGCATTCAGATTAGAAAATAATAACTGCTTATAGAGAAAACACCGATCATATAGCAACATCACTTAAAACTCGTTCATTGGCATGCAATTTTAATGAGCTGCTAAGGCGTCGAAACACCGAATACGGGACAATTACGGGACATTAAAAAAAATACATAACATTTGGCGTCCCGTATGAAATAAATAAATTACCAGGACAATGGGTCAAAAAACAGTACTGTCCCGTATAATACAGGACGGATGGTCACCGTACACTGAGGGAAAAAAATATTAAAATCAAATACAATCGTAATTGATCTTACTATAAACGTCAACGAAAGTACTGTATATTGGTAAATATTCAATTCAATTACGCGCATATTAAAATGACCGCGTTCGTGCTGAAAAAGCATCCATGAAGTGAATCATCAAGACAAAAACTAAAAAAAAAAGTTAATTTGCATCTTGCCTGCAGTGGAATTCGAACCCGACCATCTCCGGATATCAACAACTTGTGGCAAGCATCTTTGCGCTCTCAGCTACACCCAGCCATATAAATTTGCTTTCAAATGATGAATATCCATCAACACCACAGCACGCAATTTGTACGGATAAATATGTATGTACTATGTATATATGTGGGTGTTGTCACGGCTCTCAGAGCGGCGCTCTGCATGCTTGGGGTGCGTATGTACACTTTCATATACATACTCAGATGTGAACACTCAAATACGTGCGTAATAAATTTTGTATGAAAATATTATTTTTAAATACGAACATTTTTAAACGATAATCAAATATAAAGTATTCATTTTTACTATGCATTATTTCCCTCAGTGTAGGTATACTAGTCAAATTGATGGTAGCTGAAAGTGGGGTGGGGTGGGGACGATTTTTTCAACCTATCGTATTTTGTTATCTGTTGAACTACAAACAAATTTAAATCCACTACACACAACTACAAACAAAGTCCTATAAGGTGCACTGGTAAAAGTATTTATTTGTAAAAGTGGGGGGCTAACTTCACAGAACTGCTAGTGAATCTGGTAGCATGATTTTAGTTAAAAGTCATAAGCTTATTAAAAAAGTCAAGTGGTAGGCAACAACAACGAATGTCAATAAATTACACTACCTTCTATTTTTGTATCATGATTGAAACTACACTTCTTTTCTGTATCAAAATAACCTGTAACTTGTTATTGGATGTAAGAAATATGTACCTACATATTTTGATGTTTTTTGAGAAAAAACGAATAAAACATTTTAATACTTTTAGCATTTTTTAGCGCTAAAAATTTTTTAGTTAGCTGTTCATAGCTCTTTGTCCATTTAGCTGGATCGCTGAAAAATTTCTGACCACACTGCTCGACATACAACATTGCAAGTTGATAAAAGCGTTGTAAAATGTTGGTTCGGCCTTTGTACACATACCCATACATACATGTATAAAGCATAAATGGTTTATCTCGATGTTGTTTTTTTCTGAGACAAATATGGTTCTATTTGTATTATATATCTATATCGTCGTTTAAAGTACAAAACCGCGTATCAACAAAATGCAAAA
>NW_023459272.1:4926-14068 GCF_013731165.1 Rhagoletis pomonella | reverse complement strand
CAGAGGATTTTGGCTGGAGCGGAGCTGGAGCAAAGAACTAAAAAAATCGTAAGAGTGTACTCATACTTTTTACTAGAGAAAAAAGTTGCGTTTTCAATGTAGTGTTGCGCGCGCTCCCATTTGACATTTTTGGACAACACTGCAATAGGTGCACTTTTGCTTGGCGACGAAGGACCATGGTTTTTTTCGCGTTTTAGATCTCCAGAATAGCAAAACACTCGTAGTTTGATGGCAAACGTTATAAAAGTGTTTTAATAACTAAATTATATTTAGACATACATATATGTAAAAATGTCCGATGTCGATATTATACGGTGGCCGTTTCCCCATGTGCGCGCGCTGAGGCGGTTGAATTTGGAGAGTTTTTCCTTTCTCCACTTTCTTTTGGCCATAGCGTAATTGCAGTTGAAATAAAGTCACCAAAGGGAGGGCAGTAGTACGGTGCGCACGTCATAGTAATTGGACCATTAAACAAAAGTATTACTTTTTGAGCAGGGTACACTAGGAGTATTCACGATCCGGTGCATACTGTCTAGCATAGTGCATAAATAGCATGATTGGCTAATTTTGTTGTTGTTTGAATATATAAAATAACAACAATCATGCTATCTATCCACCATGCTAGATAGTATGCACCGGATCGTGAATACTCCTAGTGTATTTTTATTGAGTACACATTTTATTACATTTTTCATTTCACTTAAACTTTAGACTAACTCTAGTTGTTATTTGTCATTTGTCACCAAAGCATAACGACATATTTACATATGTATGCATGCAAGTACTTATATTCAATACTCTCTATCTGCACTTCTCACAAAAATTTGATTTTGATATAAAAATCCAACTAAGGCTTAACTGTCATCGGTGATATTAAGGTTGACCTTGTTTAACGTTTGACAGAAGAATTTACTATTAAATTGCAAAGTCAGAATTAATATCAGAAACATGCAGATAAAGGGTATTGAATATAAGTCCTTGATATACCAAAGCGTTTACGTAGATAACGGAGTATTCCCTCTAAAGCTTTCCCCTAAATATTTGTTCCTCCTAAATTTACCCTTAGGGCAGTAAAAAGTCCCTAAATCTAGGGGGAAAACCTCTGATCTGGCAACAGTGCCTGGTAATTATTGAAAGTTATAAAAACTATCAGCTTTTTGTGTTCGCGTACCCAAAAAACCTGCAAAGTAGGGAAGCTGCAAGTTTCTGCTGGAAAAATGTTTTCCAAAAGTAATTTGCCAACAAGAAAATAGCTGATCAAAAACAGCTGGTTGAAATTTACGCAAATCCCTAAATTGAATTTTATGGTTTGGAAGTTAAAATGGTAAAATGCGACTAATTAAGTAATTATTCGTTTAGTCAATGAACTGCGTCAGGGTAATACTTAGGGATTTGTTTTCTTACGTTTTCAATTTTATACTTTTGAATGTAAATAAATTTTCTATCAGCTGTTCGTTCAACTTGCACGTTTCTGAAAATTTTCTGTTCGCATACTATTTTGGATATTTTTCTCTTGTGAGAGAACACATGGAGTGAAAATCTCTCAAGTGGGCCACCCAAAATTGGACAGTTAAGATTTTTTCGCACAAATCACTCTATAAAAATATAATTTGAGCAATTTTGCACAATTCGAAGTTTTACATGAATTGAAATTGAAAATGGGCAAAATCGAAAGATAACCACGCCCACCTCCCATATAGAGGTAGTTTTGAGAAATACGAAAACTGCGATATTTTAGTAACTACTGAAGCTTATTTACTCAAAATTACTATTTACAATCATTTTTAGGCGAAAAATAAGAATATTATAAATTTTTGGAAAATGGGCCTAGCCACGCCCACTTATGATTACATATGTATATCTTGGGAACCGCTCCACCAATTTCTCCCAAACTTGGCACCAAACGGCTTAGAATTTAAAAAATCTGATAATACCCACGCCCACATCCCATATAACGGTAATGTAGAGAAATACGAAAGCTTCTATAAATCAGTAAATACTGAAGCTAGTTTATTCAAAATTGATTTTTGCAATAATTCTTTAGCAAAAAATAGGCTTATAATAAAAGGTTGGAAAATGGGCGTGACCCCGCCCACTTATAACCACATATGTGTATCTCGGTAACCGCTCGATCAATGTGTACCAAACTCGGTATGGTTATTGTGGTTGCCACATAAAGGCAAAACGTCGAAAGTTTTGAAATCTTACTAAAATTACGCACACTTTTATGGAACGGTAAATTTCAGAAATGTTAGAAACTTTGATATTTCGAAATTTAAGGAAGCTAATTTTACCCAAAATTGATACTAACAACAATCCCTTGAAAAGAAGTAACACTATTATGGAATTTTGGAAAATGGGCGTGGTACCGCCCACATATATCCATATAAGTTTATCTCATTAAATCTAATTGAACGTTCTTTCGAAGATGTTTGAAATAGACGTAAAACCACCACTGCTTACCTTGTAGCGGTAGTTTTCGGAAAGGTGAAAAAACTATATTGGATACTTGCGCCGGGTATTTAATGTTCGGATCCGCCCGAACTTAGACTTTTTTACTTGTTAAGAAATAATTTAGGTGAGTAAATTAGGTGATAAATAAATAAAAATGGAAAGGCTAGTAATTTTTAATAATGTTTTTTTTTTAGTATTTGAATTTAAAAATTGGAACATTGTATTCAATAAAAAGTTTTTAAAGCGTCGTAAATCAAACCTGCGCTACTAAATAACTACTCGCTCGAGGCGACAAACTTGAAACTTGACAAAATTGTAAATTCTTTCGATTGACGCTGCACCAGTTGAGAGGTCTTTCAGTTATATTTATTTTTTTTATTGCGGTGCAATAATTCTTTATTGAGAATTGCATCGGGCTGCAAATGTCGGATGTATCCTCCTGACTTCCATCTTCACTATCTTGTATCATGGCAAGATCGTTGTTTAAACACCGTGGTTTTCCAAAGAATTCTTCATTCTCATTCTTTTGGTTATTTCTGAATATGGAGAACCTGTAACGTCAACAGTGTTTTTCGATTTCAATTTTTGTAATTCATTTTTAATCCTTTCTTCTCCGACTGAAATAGCTTTTAAGCAGAAATAACGAAAGAAGGTCACCACCTCTAAATGTATGTCCCAAGGTTTGTTCTATGGTAATTAATTAACATATTTTATTGAAATATTTTTCAATGGGTTGCTTTGCTCGTTTAGACATTTCCTTCATTTTGTACCAAACTTGTTTAATTTGGAAAAACGGTTTGTTTATTATCCGGAAAAGACTTTTAATTGCGAACAAAAATTATTTGGCCAAGTTTAACTGGTAAAAAATAATGTTATTTTCGGTTCCTTTAATATTCGCATTCGCAAAAGAGCCGCATTGATTATTGCGAATGCGAAAGCGAATTCGAATGTTAAAATTAATGCGGAAGCTCCGCGGTTGCGAATGTGAATATTCGAAACAACCCTGGTTTAAACTACTCAACTATATATAAAAAACTTTGTAATTAAAAGGAAAAATTGAAAACTGCAAGAGAAAAGTGCCATAAGAACAATAACTTATACTTGTGAAATATTTTGAAGAGCTTTTTTGAAAAAAAAAATGTACACTGCCGGAACAAAGTATTGGCACAACAATTTTTTCACAATATATGCAACAATTTTCCTTCTAACATTTTTCCGCTGATTTCGTATAAAAATATGGTTCATTCTACAATAAAAAACTTAAAAATATAATTCCTAAACTTTGTGCAAAACTCGCGAAAATTCAGTAAACTTTCATGAAAATTATCAACTTTTTAATCAGATTTTTTAGAATTTGTTTGAGTATGCAGATTTGTAGCCCAATCAATTTTTTTATAATAAAGTGCAAGTTTTAAGTAGCTAGGAATCACCGTTGATTTTTGGCAACCACGCAGTCTCTTCCATACGAAATTTTTTTTTCGAAAATACTTTATATGGAAAAAACGCAAAACACCTTCAGCAAAAAAAAGTTCTCAAAAATCAACGCGAATTTTAAAAAGTTTAAAATTTTGATGAAAATTTGCTGAATTTTCGCGAGTTTTGCACAAAGCTTAGGAATTATATTTTTATGTTTTTTTTGTTGAATATGGTTCATTATACAAAATTGGTGGAAAAACATTAGAATAACAATTGTTGCATATATTGTGAAAAATTTGCTGTGCCAATACTTTGTTCCGGAAGTGTAGATGTTTTCTTAAATCAATTAATTGTGGATATATTGAAATTCTTAAATTAAAAAAAAAAATTGTCTGCGTGTTGTCTGGCAGATATGCCTTTAGCAGGGATTGCTATTATACTGTCTTTATAAAATACTTAACTCTCCTCCAATATTATCTATAATAAAAATGATAATGCTGCTATGTGACACATTTACTTAAAAGTCTTGCCCACTGACCGCTGGTAACTTCCTGAAAGGGATACGGACTTTCTTGCGTTTTGGCGAAGACTGTTCCTTAACCTTCTTTGCGAATATTACTTATTTATTTCAATGTTACAAAATGTTAAACTTTGTGTCTTTATAAAATACTTAACTCTCCTCCAATATTATCTATACATATAATAAAATTGTAACAGTCTATAATAAAAATGATAATGCTGCTATGTGACACATTTACTTAAAAGTCTTGCCCACTGACCGCTGGTAACTTCCTGAAAGGGATACGGACTTTCTAGCTTTTTTGCGAAGACTGTTCCTTAACCTTCTTTGCGAATATTATTTATTTATTTCAATGTTACAAAATGTTAGACTTTGCCGCATAAACACAAAGTTAATTTTTTATTTGCAAATAACTAAGTCACGAAAATAAATATTGATTAGTGGTATTATTTCCAAATAAGCGCAAGACGTTGTTATTAGGTTTATGTTCTTTTTCGAGGGTCATCTCATTGTTTAAAAAAAACGTTCGCATTTTTAGCTTTATTTTTTTTATGGTCATGTGATTGACTTTTTATAATCAAGCAATATTGACACAGAAGTTTTCACCGTCACATAAACAGTAGGGCAGTTCAGGATGTTTGAGAAATGGTCTTGGATTTGCAGTTGGAATTGCATTTGCAAATTTTATGCTCGCTGCCATGGTAACCGTGTGCATTTTATTGTTGTGAATTTACAAATGCAGCGAATATGCAAATGCAAGAGCATATGCACATGATCCTGAACAGCCTTAATGAGTTAGGTATTTTCAAATTCTTTTTATTTGCAAATAGCTAAAGTATATATTTTCATTATTTATCACCATTTAAATGGGAACAAATTTTGACAGCTGCTGTTGCTGCACAGCGACACTTGCGGCCTGATAAGCTACTAAAATTTAGGCTAGCAAATTTTTAGCGGCAGGGAGGATAGAATCGCAATTTTTGGAGAGCGCCAAAAATTCGGATAAATTTTTTAGCATTTTAGATTATTTTAGCATTTTAGCGATAGCGAAAGTTGGAATCGGGCTGCAGTGCGCAAAATGCGAAAAGGGTTTAAAAATTACCAGGAACTTTATTTACCGGTAACAAAATTTTTGTTACCAACGCATAATAGGTAGCTCGATTCAGGTACTTAAGCGAACATAATTACTGATGTAGTTACATCTTCTTGTTAACTTAGGTACATAAATACATAAATAAATAACACAGGCTTACAAAAAAAATGTTATGCATATTAAGCCAAACCTATATATCCCTATGTTATTCGACACGCTGAATGCGAATCCGAAGTCCGTTAGTCTCCACCACGTCAGGTTCGTGGTCAGTTGAAGGTCAAGTAGGGAAAAGTTCATTGAATAAACCTGAAAATTCATACACATAAGGTTTTACATTCGCTGAACCCGAATCCGAGGTCCGTTAACCTCCATTATGTCAGTTTCGAGGTCATTTGAAGGTCAAATAGGACATAAAATTTATTCAATAAAAATTAAAAAAAAAATTGTTTTTGTTGTCACTGAAACCGAGTATGGAGGTCCCTTGTTTCCTCAAGGTCATCTGGAGGTCATGCCAAGGTCATCCCAGGGTCAAACTCCGATAAATTTTATTGAATTTTCAGGTTTATTCAATGAATTTTTCCCTACTTGACCTTCAAATGACCACGATAGGTTTGGATTAATATGCATACACTTTTTTTTTTGTAAACCTGTGTAATTATTTAAATACATAAACAAGTAAAGAAAGACTGTATTAAAAAAATATTTAGTGCAATGGTATGTCATTTTTACAAGAATTAAGTGTTTAAAAAGAGTTGGACATATCACTTTGTACAAAATTCAAAATTATATTGTTTGCCACTTATGTTTATTTATTAATGTATAAGATTTTTCAATCAACTAAAATGCAGTTCATTCCCTAACAAATACCATATAAACCTAAGCTTAAGATTTTGTAGAACACTTAAAAAAAAAATCATCATATTTGCAAACTTTTTCTCAGAAGTGTTTTTTTGGTATACAGTTTTATAGTCCATTCAATTTTAGTTTAATTACGTGCAAGTTTCAAGTGGATAAAAGTTACACGTTGATTTTTTAGAATTTTTTTACCGAAGGTGTGTAGCGCTGCTACTGAATTTCAAAATACGAAAATATTTTAAGGAATATTTTAAAGGAAAAGAGCCAAGGTACATTGAACAGGTAGTATCAGTAGAGCAGCTGATTTGATTTATTTTCAAATTATTTGGTCTCGAAAATGTCAAATACTTTTAATTTTTTCTCACAAAAATTCTGAATTGTTAAAATCCATTTGCATGTGAAACCTTTTTCCATACAAAACAAGCGATTGAATAGCAGCTTTTGGAACGTTCGCCCAACTCGGCAGCACGACCGCTGATTACTGGGCCTTGCAAAGGATGGATCAATGCTTCGAGAAGCAAACAAATTTACTAGGAAAGAAAGTTGCATACATTTTTATTTTTTCCAATTTCAATTTTTTATTTTTTATAATTTTTTTGTATTTCACATGGCACGCTTTGATTTAGAAGAAAAAAATCAGAACAGTTTTTGACACTTTCGATACCAGAAGCAACAACAAAATACACGCAAATGTTGTTTTTGCTCTACTGATACTACCTGTTTAATGTGCCTTGAAAAGAGCACTTAAAAAGTGAAAATTATAAGGAAAATTGTAAATGCGGCTCGAAATATTGAGGTTCTTTGGCAGGTTGGGTAAATAAGCGGGGAGGTACTTAAGAGAGGGATTTTCTTCAGATTATATTAAAAAATTTACGGTGTCTAAAAAATGTTGCGGCTGGCACTTAAGCGGGTTTCACTGTAGCACGCTTTTATTAATGGACTAAAGCGTAGAAAATAATATTTCTCATTCCCATGGAGTTTTTTTGATAACTTTTGATTTTGAAATTTTAGCAAAAGTCATTATAAACAATTTATGAGATTGAAAACGAAAAACGTGTAGCGCATGCAATACAAAGCATTAGATTTAATTGACAATAGTCAAACTATATAACATAGAACTAAAATTTCTAAAGCGTAAGTTCAAATTAGAGATCGATTTCAAGCGATCGTTATTCTTGTACCCACATACATACATACATATCGATGGCCCTGTGAAATAACGGCACAACTCAAGATTTCATGTTTTTGAGTTATATAGCAGATTAGGTTTAAAAATAACCATATTTTACAACGCTTTTATCAACTTGCTATGTAATGTGGCCAGACAACATTTTCAGCAAAGGTATATATATAGGGAATATTTTTGAAATCGAAAAAACCTACTGCTCCTAAAATATAGCTAGCTTTGAGTTTTTTGAAATTACTGTTACGGTGGTGGAGTCCGTGGTTTTGTCAATATGGCACTTAAGGAGCCTAAGCGCAATGTGTATGCCCAATTTGGTCGAGATCGATCAAGAAGGTTATGATATAAGTGGGCGGTGCCACCCCCATTTTCCTAAAATTTTTGGAAAACCCAATTTTTTGCTAAAGAGCGATTGTATATATCAGTTTCGAATATATATTGATGAATTCCTTAGACGCACTGCTCAAAAAATCTGAAAGTCCGGTACATCACAATAGATACAAATTCAAGGCCGTATTTAGGAAAAGTCGGCTTACTTCGACAATTTTTATGCGATTGCAATAAATGGCCAATCAGTGTAGATTTAGATTTAGTTTTAGATAGCACTACATGTTTTGAAATTGTAGAAATTATCGATGGTCAAAATTTACAAAATTAAGAGAAATATGGGTTTTTTTATTTTCCCCGATAAAAAATCCCAACAAGCCAAGTCCGATAATAGATTATTATATACCATTTTAAAGACCTATATATCCTCTTCTGAGATAATATTCGCTCTTTGAAATCGAAGCATAAATAGTAATTAAAAAACTCATAAATCTACAAAATCGTATTTTCTGACATAAATCGACAGGTCGCAACCTCTAAATGATCTTTAAAGAATCTATAAAAATATACGATATTATTTCTCATAAAAACTAATAAATTTGGGGGGTAGGGTCTTAAAATTTCCAAAAAAAAAAACGTTTTCGATGGGCACCCTAACGTGGGTATATGAATAACGACCGCTTAAAATCGATCCCAAATTTGCATTTTCGCTGTAGAAATTTTAGGTGTATGTTATGTAGTTCCACTATCGTCAATTAAATCTAATGATTTGCATTTCATTCGCTCCACGTTTTTCGTTTTCAATCTCATACATTTTTTATAAGACTTTTGCTAAAATTTCAAAATCAAAAGTTATCAAAACAAATTCTATGGGACTGAGAAGTATTATTTTCTACTTTTTAGTCCATTTACAAAAGCGCTGTATATTAAAAAGTTTTTTTTATATTATTATGACTGCAAATAATCCGGAATAATTACGTTCCAAGACTTATTCAGGCATGTGCCATAAAAGTATTAAAATGAAAATGAAGTGAAAATCAAATATAAAACGTTTAATTTTTGATGTTCTAGAAAAGTAGCGAAATGCTGTCTCATTTTTGAAATGTGATGTTCAAAAAAACGGAATTGAAAAGTATAGGGTAAAATGTAGAGCACCAAAATATAAAATTGACGTATTTTTAAACAACTTTCCCTCCAGAGTAGAATGCAGAACATGCCGGATTATGTCGAAATTACGAAAGACAAACTCTTTGATTGGCTCTACTGAAAAATATGAAATTTTGAATTGTGGCGT
>NW_023459272.1:0-4916 GCF_013731165.1 Rhagoletis pomonella | reverse complement strand
AAAAACCACACTCTATAAGTCACTCATCATGCCCGAGCTGTTATATGGCGCAGAAGCTTAGACAATGATAACATTCGATGAGCTTTACAACGAAATGTACATAGTGCAGCAAATGCAAACAGAGCGGCAAATTCCCACGACAGCCGGTTCTACGTACCGGAATGACTCGGGTTTTACCCGACCAAGGGCTGTTGTTTCGGCGATCTAACCCCGTTTAGGTCGGCGAAGTATCTCAGAAGTTGTTCGTCCATAGGGCTACATTCGCTACGTTTTCTCCTACTCAGGGCTGGCATCGAGTCAAACCCGGGGCCAGAAACCTACACCTGCTGTGTATGCCAGAGACGACTACACCACAACTCCACCTCTGTCAAGTGCAATGCTTGCGAGGGGTGGTGTCACCTCAGAGTCTGCTCAGGACTACGGACACATCGGCAGTAGACCACGTCGTATGTGGCCCCCTGCTGCTCAAACAGAGCAGCCTCCACGGCTAACCTCAGTAACTGCGACGCCTCCCGCCACCACCACAGGGCGGCAACCATCACAGCAGCGCACACAGCCAACGGCAGTAAGAACACACACATTCCTTACACCCCACATCACAACACGTCTCCCGAACCACATGAAGCTCCTTAAATTTAACTGTAACGGGCTACAGAGCAAGATTGAGGAGATAACCGTCTTTATGTGTCGGCAGGGTATATTGATAGCTGCGGTCCAAGAGACGAAGTTGCACAGCAATTCAACATTGTTGAATTGTGCCGGGTACAACGTGCTCCGTCGAGATGGCGAGCGAGATAATGGTGGTGGCTTAGCGTTCATCACGCACCACATCGTGCAGTATCGTCTTATCGAAGCAGACATCGACCGCAGGAATACCACCCTAGAATGTCAGGGCATTGCTATCCGGTCAGGCGATGTTGAGCTCGAAATATTTAACATATACATACCCCCTGTCACCTGCTGCCCGGCAGGATATCACCCTGATATAGGTGCGCTCCTCAGAGATGAAAACCGTATGGTAGTAGGTGACTTTAATGCGCATCACAATCTTTGGCATTCAAGCCTGTAAAACGATCGTAGGGGAACAGAATCGGCTGAGCAGATAGACGATTCGACATTCTGCACAATGAACGACGACGCATCCACCAGGATTATGGGTAACTGCAGCAGCTCGCCAGACATCACCATAGTCAGCGCTGGTCTGATAAACAGCATAACATGGCGACCTATGCTGACTTTAGCATCAGACCATCTACCCATAGTCATCTCGTTAGATAAACCAACCGACTTTGCCTCCGCTAAACACCGGACCTATATCAACTTCTCTAAAGCTGATTGGAAAGGTTACGCGGAGTTTACTGAAAACACCTTCACTCCGCTTCCCACACCAACCGACGTCCATCTCGGTGAACGTAAGTTCCGCAGGGCTGTCACTGCTGCTGCAGCTCGTTTCATACCGGCAGGATGTATAACGGACCCACGTCCAAACTTCCCTGCCGAAGCGGCTGTTCTAGCCGATGAGCGCGACAGCCTTCGTCATGCCGCTCCCGGAGATCCCCGTATTAGGGATCTCAACGCGGAGATTCGGCAACTAGTAAACGTACATAAGCGGAAGAAGTGGGAGGATCATCTGAAGACCTGTAATTTCGCCTCTGGTGTGAGTAAGCTTTGGTCAACCGTGAGGTCACTATCCAATCCGACGAAGCACGACGACAGAGTCAAAATTTCATTCGGCGGTCATGCTTCGTCGGACCCGGAGCGATGCGCGAACTATTTTTGCCGGCAGTTCATACTGCATCCTCCGGTGTACAAAGCAAAGCGTCGAGTGACCAGAAGGCTGCACAAACTGCCAACAACTTGTGCCCCCCTTGCTTTCACTTGCGGTGAAGTTCAGGTGGGCATCGGGAAGGCGAAAGCTTCCAAAGCCATGGGTCCCGACGGAATATGCATGCTGATGCTGAAAAATTTAGGTCCTGCGGGGGTAGCGTACCTAACGGAGGTCCTCAATTTGTCCATGGCCACTCTCATCATCCCAGACATCTGGAAGGTGGGGAGATTGGTCCCACTGCTCAAACCGGGGAAACCCGCCAACATAGGAGATTCTTATCGTCCGATAACACTCCTTTCCCCGGTAGCGAAGACACTCGAGGCCTTGCTACTCCCGTTCTTCACAAACCACTTGACCCCAGCGAAGCATCAGCATGGCTTCCTTAAAGTGCACAGTACAACAACAGCACTTAAGGCCATAAACACTCAGATAACTCGTGGCCTTAACTGTAAATGTCCCCGTGAGAGAACGATTCTAGTAGCGTTGGACCTGTCAAGGCTTTTGACACTGTCAGCCATTCCACGCTACTAGAAGATATAGAGGCTTCCTCTCTCCCACAGAGGCTCAAACGGTGGTCCGCAAATTATCTGAGTGGTCGACACTCGTCGGTAATGTTTAGAGACAAATCGAGCAAACTTAGAAAAATAAAACAGGGGGTTCCACAGGGTGGTGTCCTTTCCCCACTACTGTTTAACTTTTACATTTCAAAGCTCCCTCAACCACCAGAGGGAGTCTCGATTGTCTCTTACGCCGACGATTGCTACTGGGAATGGAATTGATGACTTGTGTTCGAAACTAAACGGATATCTCTCTGACCTTTCTCGCTTCTTCACTGCAAAGTGTCTAGCCCTCTCCCCTATGAAATCCTCTGCGACCCTGTTCACAACCTGGACGAAGGAGGTCAGGCTACCGCTAGGAATTCACGTCGATGACACACCAATTCCGACGGTGAATAATCCTAAAATACTCGGAGTAACATTCGACAGCCTGCTCTCCTTCTCTGCGCACACAACCGATATTGTCAATGAAGTACAGAGCCGCAACAAGGTCCTCAAGTCGCTAGCCGGCAGTACTTGGGGCAAAGACAAAGAAACGTTGCTGGCAACATACAAGGCAATAGGCCGGCCGGTTTTAAACTACGCAGCACCAGTGTGGTCGCCGGGGACTAGTACGACGCAGTGGACGAAGCTACAGACGGTACAAAATACAGCACTCAGGACAGCGAGAGGATGCCTCCTGATGTCACCAGAACACCCCCTCCACGATGAGGCAAAAATACTCCCAATTAGGGAGCACAACACGATGCTCTGCAAGCAGTTTCTTGTTGGTAGCCACAGATGTGGCCACCCAAATGGACAGCTGCTTGCAGAGGAGCCCTCGCCGAGGCATGTCAGGAGGCATCTATATGAACTGACGGTCGAAGTCCAGAGGTTCTTTAAGCACCGGAAATTGACATGACGGAGCTCCATCTGCCTCGGGAAACCAGAACGACAATAGCCCAACTTCGCTCCGGCTACTGCAGCAGGCTAAATTCCTACCTTTGTAGGTTAAATGCGGATGTGCCGAACGAATGTCCGGCATGCGGAGAGACCCCTCACGACTCGAAACATCTCTTCGCATGCCCGGAAATCCCCACAACCCTAACGGCGTCGTCCCTATGGACTGACCCCATAGAGGCTGCACGCTTCTTGGGGCTGCCGTTAGTGGAACTCGACGACAACGAATGAGATATCAGCCGATCTGGGCGGGGTTGTTGTAGCCGCTACAACAACAACAACAACACAGCGGTTCAGCTGGCTTGGCCATGTCGTTCGAATAGGAACTGATGTTCCAGGTCTAAAAGTATTCAACTCGCAATCCGCTGGTGGTAGCAGAAAAAGAGAGAGACCCCAATGCAATGGAGAGACTATGTGGAAAAGGACTTGGCTTCACGTGGCATTTCCAATTGGCGTCAGTTGGCACAGAGAGAAACAACTGGCGTGCTTTGTCGAACTCGGCCAAACTCGCGTATGCGGTTACAGCTCCAAATAAGAAGAGGCAAATGATAAATTACAAAGTTGGGGGATCTTCTTTTTGGATGCGTCAGGAGGAACTAGGAAAACATTCCTTATCAGATGGATTCTGGGAACGGTTCGATCAAAATATTACATTATCTTAGCTATAACTTCGTCTGGAATTGCTGCTACATTGGAAGCATTGCTAATCCAACTCCTGAGCTGCCATTGAACATATAAATCATAGAAACTCCCACGTGCAATATTTGCAGAGCATCCCGTACGGAAAAAGTATTACAAAAATGTTAACTCATTATTTGGGATGAGTCCACGATGGCACATAAAAAATCGCTCGAGGTTCTTCATCGATTGTTGCGAGATTTGCGTGGAAACGTTCAACTATCCAGGAATGCATTGATATTGCTCGCAGGAGATTTTGGGCAAACATTGGTTTCGTCCTTATACTTTTCTGGATAAAACCCGTAAAACTGTCAAAAAGCAAAATTGCGCTCAAAGAAAGAGAGAAATACCAAAAAGTACGGGAACGCTACTCGGGTAAAAACTGGTAAAACTGTCAAATACACCGTGGACACCATTTTTTGTTTACATAACAGTTTTTTATCTTTTGGCGATCGTCTAAATTTTGCTCAAATATACCAGCAAATTAACAAAAATACTTAAAAAACTTGATAATTCTTCACAAGGATATATTTAATAAGGTGAAAATGCAGATGCACTTTTTTTTTTGGTTATTGAAATTTGAAATCATTTAAAAAGCTGATGGTTTGACACTTTACAAGATTGTACCAGCAAAAACCCTTCGTGGAAAATATTGCAACTTCTGACAAAGAGAGGGCCGATTTTACTCTCCCATTTTTCCTCTAATTTACCAGAGAATCAAGTACGGGAACATTTTCTGGTAAAATCCTGTAAACTCTTGCAACTTCTTGCGACTTAGGGAACGCAACTATTGTCTGTAGTTTCTCGACTAACACTAGCGGACGAGATAATGGTTGCCTGAAATAGGCAACATTGCGACAAGACGAGCATACATACATACACTGCAGCCGAGGTATTTTTGCGATAATTACTGG
>NW_023459271.1:38810-66560 GCF_013731165.1 Rhagoletis pomonella | reverse complement strand
TTCATGAATGCTTTAAGATTGAGCACTTTTCATATAGCTGGGTGACTTGGGTCACGAGATACAGACCAAAACGAGGACCCGGGTAAACTTAGGCTGTATTTGTTTAATATCGGCATAAAATGAAAGCTGTTATGTCAAAAGTATGCGGAAGCAAATAAAAAAAAAATTAAAAAATTCATGAATACCGTTTTAGTGAAAAATAAAATTGAGTAATGCGGACAGTTCTTTAATCTTCTTTAATATAAAAATTAATATAAAAATAAGTAGGGTTTTCCTTCCTGACGCTATAACTCCAGAACGCACGAACCGATTTTCACGGTTTTGCATTCGTTGGAGGTTTATAGCTAGGAAAATTCAGGAAAAATTTCAATAGAAAAGTATATGGTGTGTGAGTATCCCCCACGAAAATAAGTATGTTTCATTTAAAGTAGATGGTGCCATTGTTTAACAGCTATTCATTGTACTTTGCTCAGTTAATTTCATGTGACACTAGCGAATACCCGGCGTGCTTCGCTGCGCCTTAAAAGTAATTTTGTTTTGTTACTCCCTCTCACAACATTTGAAAATATTATTTAATATTGCTGTACATATTTGTATAGTAGGGAGATTTTTTCAAATTATATAAATATACGTTATTTGAATATTGAATCAATACACGTTTGAGGAAAGGGTGCGATAGTAGACTCCAGTTATAAGATTATAAATTAAATTTCCAAGAGAAAGTCGGTTCTTTACATATTTTCTAATTACCTTCGAAAATATATTAACTCAAAAAAAAAATAAACAATGCTTCATAGATCGATTTTTTTAAATCTAACTTCATAAAGTTCTTTAAAAATATTTTGTAAATGAGGCCATAAGAGCTTAGGGGGAGAGTTACAACACAAAAATACATTTAAGGCGCAGCGAAGCACGCCGGGTAATTGCTAGTGTAATCTAAAATGTTCTTCTGCAATACAGATGCAATCCCTTCGAAATCTTTTGCTGGGCTATACGTTACAGGTTCGCAAATTTTACCCCTACGTGGACCTCTGCTATAGACGGAACAATAAACGAGCAATTGAACTTCGGTCTACATAGCTTTTTTGTTGTACATTTTTTTTTTAGAGTTTTATAAGTAGACACGGCGAACTTCGTCCCGCCCAAAATAAATTATTTGTATTGAAATATTTTGGTCCAACATTTTCACCAACAGTTCACGTTTATGATTTTTAGTGACGCATTTATCTTCTAATATTCGGTTTGGTGGTTGTCAGAAGGCATATTTCCATTGCCGTCTTAAATAACCTAACAAAAATGTACATGCATACAAAGATATGTAATAGTTTCAGTGCGTTTGAAGGCGCCATGCCCCCTTTTCAAATAGCCCCAATTTTATCTAAGAGTATGTGTTTGATTTCATATATCTCCACCATGTATGGTACTCTACCATGTATGGGAGGTGCCACGCCGCTTTCTCCAATAGCCCCAATGTTTCTTCATGACTATGCGATTGATTTTATATATCTTGTACATACCAAGTTCCAGTAATCTACCATTAACACTTCCAGAGATATGCAGTATGAAAAATTTGATTTATATGGGAGGTGCCACGCCTACTTTTCCGATAACCACAATTTTTCCCCATGAGTATGGGATTGCTTTCATATATCTCCATACCATGTTCGAGTCCTCTTCCGTAAACATTTTCGGGGATATGCAGTATGAAAAATTCAGTTTGTATGGAAGGTGCCACGTCCCTTTTTCTAACAGCCCAATTTTTGTTCATGACCATGTGATTGATTTCATATATCTCCATACCAAGTTCCATTACTCTACCATAAAGACTTCCAGAGATATTCAGTATGAAAAATTCGGTTTGTATGGAAGGTGCCACGCCTCCTTTTCCAAAAACTGTAATTTTTCTCCATGAGTATGCGACTGTTTTCATATATGTATCTCCATGCCACGTTCGAGTACTCTACCATGAACCGAGATAAGCAATATGGAAAAATCGGTTTGTACGGGAGGTGCCACGCCCTCTGTACCTAACGGTATCAAATGTACTTTCCACCCGATTCACATACATTCCATATATACACAAAAAATTTCATAAAGATCGGTCTAGCCGTTTAGGTGGACTTCGACCACTAAAACCGTGACTCGTGATTTTTATATATTAGATAATGGAACATTACATTTTTTTATGTGTAAAAAAATTCCAAAATTTTACGGTGAATTTTTATTTTTTATTTTTTTTGGGATTGATAAAAAATTTAAAAGAATTATATTTTTTTGGATCCGTCGAACTTTTTGAGATTTTGTATAATCTCTCGGATGATATTTCAAATGGTAGTCACAGTTATAAGCGATTCATGTGCCAAATTTCATTTAAATCCGTCTATCCGTTTCTGCGTGGAGAGAAGTCCCGCATGGTTCAATTTCTGTAATTTTAAATCACCCTGTACCGACAAAACAATTCTAACTTCAGAAATTAAATCGTTATTTCAAATCTACAGGTCAAGTATTTTAATTTGACATATCGTTTTTGAAATTCGAAAAACGTTGCAGATCGCATTAGCTTCCGTATTATATTCCATTTAGTTGCATTTACTTGCACTGCAAATGATTTGGTGCACTTAAGTGAAATGTGCAACTAAGCGGAAAAACTAAACTGTGATTTATTTTGTTTCAATACTGTTTTCCATGAAAATTTTTTAAAAGTATTTAATGCGAATAAGGCGTTTTAACAAAAGTCGCTATAGGAGCATTATTATTTGCTTCTGGCAAGCAAAAAGCACCTTCAAAAAAATTGTTTGCCAGTAAGCGAAGTATTTTTCGTACAAATCGAAGAAAACTTATTCAAAGGGAGGGCTGTTAAAGGAAAAGGGCTGCTAAGCGGAAATGCAGCTAAAAGCGAAAATTTCGTACAAATTTCATTTCGTGAAGTAGTATTTTGGCAAAATTATATACGTAAGCGGAAAATGCACCTAAGCGAATAGGCAGCTAAACAGAATATACTGTAAATACGTAGTTAGTATGGCTTTTCGAATAGGTGACTACATTAATCAAAAGGATTTCCAAACTAAATCTTTCCTAAAACCCCTCCGTTTGATACTCACATTTAACTATGTCATATAGGATTTCCAAACTAAATCTTTCCTAAAACCCCTCCGTTTGATACTCACATTTAACTATGTCATATATATACATATCTTTCAACCAAGTGGCAACCCTCTTCAAAAGTATTTTCAAACCAAAATCTTCTTAAACCTCTTAAGGTTAATACCCATAGTGTGATGCATATTTGAATTACCTAATTGCCGCAATTCAAGTTGAACTTGATTTTTTTTAACATGTGGCTATTTTATTAAATACTTTGAATTTTAACCTTTTAAAAGGGGGCAACTCTCTTCAAACTCCCCCCAAAATATTCTAAATTTTCAAACTAAAGATGTCTTGACACTCTTTTGTTTGACACCAATATTTTAATATTTCATATAACTTGCATTTTCCGCTTACGTGCACAATTTTTCCAAAATACTACTTCATGAAATAAATTTTGTACAAAATTTTCGCTTTTAGCTGCATTTCCGCTTAGCAAAACTTTTCCTTTAATAGCCCTGATTTTGAGTAGGTTTTCTCCGATTTGTACGAAAAGTACTTCGCTTACCGGCACTTGTGTATAATTTATTTAAATTCGTCTTTTATGCCAGGTGGCAACCCTCTTAAAAATAATAATAAACTTATTTGTTAATATTGTTAAAACATACCTCAATTACCTATTTGCCTTAATTTAAATTGAATTTGATTTTTTAATTTTCTAGGCAAGTGGTAGATGTAGCTAAGAAATGAAGCCTTTTTCAAAAACATCAACATGGTGCATCAAATCCCATATTTCAATAATTAATTTAACTTATTAAATAATTTGAATTTATTTTTTTAACAAATTGCTACTCTTTTCGAAAAAATACACATCTCCATCTATAATTTGCCACCATCTCGTTTTGAAAATCGGACAGGGTATAGGCCTGATGACATTAACACGAATAGCCATAATGAACAATTATTTTAATCTTAATCTCAACCTCAATCACAATCTTAATCTTAATCCTGACCAACCCACCTTCGCCATACTCTATCGTCCACGGTCGCCTTTTCTGTTAGAATTAGAGCCGAACGAGTGTGTTGCTTACATCAATGCTTGCATTGTTCTTCATTGAGGTTCTTCTTCATCAATGCGCCACCTATTTTTAGAGATGTTTCTTCCACATCTCTAGTGTATTTTTGGCATCTTTTACAAAATTTCCATCTTCATTTCTACAGAAACCAGCACCATTCCATTCCTAACTTATTTTCTGATAGAATTTTCGAACCATAGTCCTGTCTGGCAGCATTTGAAGCCCTTCGCCTCACATTTTCTGTTTCTCGTTTCTTCATTTTTGCAATGTACGTCTCTCCTCTTCTCCCTGTATCGCTCAACTGTTCCTCGCGAAGCTATTGGCTGCAGGGTCTAATGGTCTGCTCTTATTTATATACTCAATGCACATGCTCGAGATTCTAGTTGTTTCGAACGTTTCTCTTAAAGTTCGTTTTGGAAATATAATTTTAATGCCTGACGACGCAAATACATATGTAAATAAGTATATCTCTAAATACCATCTTTTCAGATCTGCAGCAAAACTTTTTGATCTGCTGGAATTTTTTCTCCGATCTACTGGGACATGAAAACAATTTAGTCTTATCGCTGGCCTCAGTCTGTAAGCTAGTCTCATTATTAAAGACACGTTCATATCATAGATGTATATACAATATATGTATGTATGTGTATTGGAAGGCTAATGAAGAAATTTTTTATAGAATAAGTTTTTCTTATTTCTTGTACATATGTACATATCTCAATAAGCATTAAATTTCAAGCAAAATAAAAATGATTCCACTCCCGTTACTCTGACGTAAATGTACCACAACTAATTGACAAACTCAGCAGCCGGACCCCTAGCGTAACCCTTTCGTCCAGCGAAATGTATGCATTATTTATGTTTGTTAAAGCAAAAAATGCAGTGATGAATATTGCATAAATAATGTGTTAGAAAAAATGCGAAAAAGAAATATTAAAAAAAAACAGTAAACACAACTACGAACACACATAAAAATGCGCACGACAACACCAAGCCTATAATGAATGTGTTTTAAGGTTTTGCGGCTATTCGCCTGTTAGTTGTCACTGTCACAGGGTGTCACATATGCATATGTATACACGAGTACATATGTATATATGGATGTCTGTAGTGCGATTTTTAGGAGCACATATTTTATGGCACGAGTATCTATTCTCCCATGTAACAGCACACTTACTAGGAGACATCTAACATGCGGGGTCTAACACCTCGTCTGCTACCATAAAGTAAATTTTTTTTTAATTTGGCTGTGCAACGAAAAGCATATTCAATGAAAAAAGTTGATGGCAAAATAGAGAAAAAAAAAGAAGGCAACCGAAAAATCGGATAGGTTACACGATGACTACTGCTGACAACATGGCCAGTACATGTGTTGCACATGTAACGAAATGTATCTAGAAATGTAACTATATCGCATGTAAGTGTGCTCTATGCGACATGTACATGAATACGCAAGAAAGGAGCAGTTTGAGGTCAGCTGAGTACATAAATCACGTTGACGCATTGTGCGAAATTTGTGCTGAGATTTTATTTATTTGTTTTTTTTTTTAACACAACTTTTTAAATACTATGTGTCTCCGATTGGCGATATTAGCTTTGAATGAATCAAGCGGGAATTTGATGTTTGAACGAGAAAATCTGTGCATTTCTAACTAAATAGGTGTGATTTTTTTTTTGTAATCTTGAAAAAACTTTTAGGTACAGCTTATTTCATTAAACTTGTATTCGCATAAGAATTGCTTACAAAATTGCTGCATTTGTAAAGAAAAAGGGTATTTTAATCAGGATTTTAAAACGATTTTCAATTATACTTGTCGTTGAAGTTAAATTTTTTCATCTTATTTCCAGCACAACCACAGCAAAACGAACTTGCGATAGTACGTAGCCAAGTTCGTTTCTTAAGTCTTTCATATTTTTACGACTTGCTATTGCCCGATTTCCCTTTAGCTGCTTTTACACAATTTTCAAGTAGGGCAGTGTGAAAATCTTTTTACCTCTTAACTCTTTGAGCGATGAAAATTTCAGGGGTTAAAAAACTGTAAGCGCCAAAAATTTTTTTTGTGGTTTTTGTTTTTAACAACAAAATTTATTGAATAGGAGTTAAAGCTTACAAAAAAAAATTATAAAATAAACACAAATAAATAAAAATAATATAATAAAAAATAAAATAAAATAAAAAAATAAAATAAAATATAAAACAGCGTATCGTGGTTCTGCAAAACCTCGTAACTCACATTTGTGCTAAAAAAGATATTTGATCACCGTAAGCTCCTGGCATCATTCCATTCATACTAAAATATCGATACTTAGACATTACAAGAAGAGATAAGTAGGCATAAAAGAGAGAACCATTTTGAAATAAGAGAAGTTTTATACAAGTTTTTAAAATTTTGGCAACCTCACATACGAAGGTTTGCATTTTCTTGATACATGGTTTAGTACTTCAAACGACGATATATATTTCAATTCTTTGCTACTCATAGAATAGAAGAAAATATTTGCGGGTTAAAAAATGGGCCACTTTCGCGCAACACCTGCCAAAAGAATTAAGGCCCAGAAGATACACTTACCACCTTGATACTTAAACAGTTCAGGTTTGTTCTACAAAATGAATAACAAATTACCTTAAGCTGATTTCGTCATGTTTGGAAAATATTAGCGGTATTAGGCATACAATTTTTCAACGCCCAGAGCTAAGGAAAAAATTTTGCGGCTGCTCGAAGACAAAATGGGCCTCGGAAAACCCAGTCGCATATCCCATGATTAAATGTATAATTAGCCTTATCATTAATCTCATTTTCCCCGAGCCGGTTCACTTTTCGTTTCCATGTACATATTTTCTATGGGTGGCTGAAAATTGTTCGGGTGAATTTTTTTTTCAGGCGAAACTCAGAAAAAGGCAGAATAATTCTTTAAGGATCGGCTGAAATATTTTAGTCAATATAAATTTTGCTGGCCAGTGTTATGTTCTCTTAGATGAAGGTTTGAGCTTCAATTTCAACCTCTGTGGAAATTTCCAGCGCCTCAGATTCATTTAACACATGTTATCAAAACTAGGCAAAACAAGAGTGTTGGTAAAAAAAAGCTCGGGTATATATAAGTGGCGTAAAAATGGAGTGGTCCACCGCACAGGAGATTCGTTGTACCTGGTACCCGAGGTACTCCGTTCGCGCATCGGCGTTGATATGACACCTTGATCCGGCACTTAACGAGTCAGGGAAGGCAGTTGGAGCTGGAGATGGATGTTAGGAACCCCCGAACACTTCAGACTTTATCGGCCACCAACTATCTAATCGAGTTGGGCTGTAGGTGCGCCCACTAACCAAGATAAATAGTCAGGTTGGTGGTGGGCGCTCACACTTCAGACTAAATCGGTGGCAATTGCTGAAATATCGACGACAGGGCTGCCAACTTCTTTAGGTATGAAGTGCATCGTCTATAATTAGTAGCGCCTGGCTTTCGGCCACAAGCACGAGAAACTAGGAGGTACAAATTTTCACGGACGAATACCATATTTATGCACATTTATTTACATAAGTATCTTTTAATACTCCTTTTATAGCACATTCTTTAAAATGTTGTGCAAAGATGGCAGCCCTTATCGATGAGTTGGTGGCCGATAAAGTCTGCAGTGTTCGCACGTAGAAGAGCGCCTTGCTGATCAAGCAGTCGGCCGATTGTTGGCAACTTTCTACTTTGGACGCAATCGGGCTGCACTTCAAACTACGGGCACGATTAAGTTGGTGTGGTGTGCGCACGTCCATACATCTTCATCTATTTCAAGAGAGCCCGACTCGTCGACCGATAAAGTGTGGGTCATATTTTTTTAGTAGTGGGTCTGAGCGTAGGCACACTTCTGAGAGTCAGCTCGACTCAGTGCTGAGTGCAATTCAATCAATGATTTGCGTAACAAAAAATGTCTGCTTAAACTAAGAAGAAGCACTATTGTTTTAGAAGTTCGCACTCATATCTGGCTCCTCAGTTTTTCGTATCTTTCTTTTAGTAAATAAACTGTAAAACCAGTCTGGCTGTTGAATAAGTCGGAAATGGTCATTCTCAAATCCCAACACAAAACCGAAATTATGCCAAATTTGTTGTTTATAGATTTGCAGTTGCTCTAATATAGGTAAGCTACTTTCAATTTTAAAGCAAACTTTAAAAATAAAATCCAATAGTTTTTCATCTTAAATTTTCGCAATATTTTAAATGTATGCGCAAGGTTCATTTCAACATATTAATTTATGCCTACGCTTTAAAAAAGCAACTGCGTACTCACTAATAACAGTTATTAATTTTTTGATATTTCTTCATTTGAATGTTGATATTTCGTTATTCGAAACTAATTGCTCTGTTAATTTACATACAATTGGCCAAGCTCCATAATTAGAGCATTGCGTTGATGCGTGAATGTGGCATACTTACTCGCACCCGTAGGCAAAATATGTAATTAGTCAAAAATGGCTCATAACAATTTTGGCTGACACACAACGGTTGGCTGTGGTCAGCAGTAAAGTGACCATTCTAAACTACTGTTGTGCCTAACTATTTAGCTTGCGACAGTTATTAATTTTTATAGCACTTAATTATTGGTTCTTTGTGGCAATTTCATACTTGTAAATATAAACAAATTGTTGGCGAAAGGAATTGAGTGAAGTGGTGCATGGTGATACATAAAAACACCTGAATTTTTCCTCGCAAATTGTTTAAACCAAAATATTAAAAAGTAAGTAACCAAATATGTTTTATAAAAGCCAGCAAAAAACGCACTTTTTTGGGCACTGCATTTTCTGATTACTTTTCAAACTGCAATTTGAAGCGGTTGAAACATTCGGCTTTTATTCGCAATTTACTTTTATATACGGACAAGTTTCAGATGTTTTGCTTGCTGCTGACTGAAAATCGAATGTTTCATATTTTTACTGATTCCATTTCTAAAATATTTCCGGTTACGTCATCGCATCTTATTCTACCACGCCACAGTATGATAGACATCTCTAAATTATTCGTTCAAAACTCACCAAGGTTCATAACGCAAACTAATCGCGGGTGCCTTTGCCCTAAGCCTACTATGTTGTTCTTCTTCTTCTTATTTTGTACTACAACCCTGTTAGTTGCCTGTCTCCTTTGCGAAGTTGCGCCAGTAGTTCATTCCTCGTTTTCCTTCCATGGGTACCGAGTCGAAGAACGGATGTCCACGTCTATGGCAGAACTTCTTACAGAGAATCGTTTTGCGCTCTTTCACCGGGAGATTTTGAGCCTCGTAGTGCTGTAGCGACATTATAAGGCATCCAGTTGCGGTCCGGCATGCCGTATTCCAGCATGTCTGTAGCTTCATAGTTTAGATCCGGCCTGTCAATGACAGACTATCCATGGTAATTCGAAGGTAGTCTGGCCTCCTTCATCCAGGTGTTAAAAACGGTTGTCAAGGATTTCGTAGGCGAGAGGGTTAGCCTTCTGGCAGTGAAGAAGCGAGAAAGTTTTAAGAGATAACCGTTTACAGGACATCGATTCAATTCCCGGATGCCTGTTTAATTTTCCTCGGTTTGCTGGTTTGGTATCTGAAAATAGCTGGTGATTGTCGACCACTCAGATAATTCGCCGACCAAAATTCAAGTCCCTGTCGAAGGTAGGGAGCCCAAATGTCTTCAATTAGCGTGGAGTGGATGACGATGTCAAACGCCTTTGACAGATCCAACACTACTAGGACGGTTGCCACACAGGGGCGGTTGCGGTTCAGGCACGAAGTTATCTGGGTATTTATGGCGCTAAGTGCTCTTGTTGTGCTGTGCATTTTACGGAACCTGTGCTGATGCCTCACTGGGGTCAGGTGGTACATACAGTGCGGAAGTAGCAAGGCCTCAAGTGTCCTTGCTACCAGGGAAAGAAAGGTTATCGGACGATACAACTCTCCTTCGTTGACTGGTTTCCCGGGTTTAAGCAGTGACACGACTCTTCCTGTTTTCCAGATATCTGAAATCATGAAAGGACGATGGACAAATTGAGAACCTTGGTGAGATATTCTACTGCCTTCCTCAGGTACTTTGCATCACCTCGACGCCTCTATTATTAAGAGGAACCTTCAACCCAACGTACTTTCATAAATCCAACGATGTAAGGACATGGTTGTGCCCTACCTATAAGCCTATAAGTTCATCGAGAACACGACTATGGCGAAATTGCGCCTGATTTTTAGACCCAGACTCTAAGACAAATTTCGGGGTTCCACTTCTTGTCTTTATTGAAATTTCTCAACGAAAAATTAACGACCTCTAAAATTTTCACAAAAATCTTGTATAGTTATGTATTAGGAATTTTTATTCAAAAAAAATGTACATATATCCGTATGCATACGATTTTCAGTTGATGTTTTTACTAATGTCCACTGCTTTCAAAATTTTTCTTCTTGCAGAGAACAACAGCTTCTCAACATATTCGAGGTGATTATCTCGACGCTCGAGGGCAAACTTAAACGTATCGATAGCCTCGACAAATCGGTCGAGCACATGGTAAAGCGCATGGAAGCTCTAGACAATCGTGTAGCGGACAATTTACTCAAAACCGATGCCGTCATCTCCAAGCTGCGCACGCTAGATAATAAAATCACCAACGATATACATGCATCCTCTATAGATGGCAGTGGTGGCCGCTCGGCGCGTATTGCCAATATGGCCACGGCAGAGCATCTGGACAATCGCTTGCTGTTGCTCGATCAAAAGGTTAGCGATATCGACACTAAGCTTGAGGTGCTCAAAACACAAATCGATAATAATTTCCTGCAAGTGGACGACATTAATGTAGAAGCGAGTGAGAAAAAACCGATCAGCATGAATGTGGTAGAGATAACGAAGGCAATGAATGCCGAGGTGATGAATCACGTGTCCTCGGAATTGAATGAATTGCGGGACACTACCGACAACATCGACAAGAAGCTACAATTTCACATAAATATTGTATCGGAGAATGTGGGGCGAATGTTGCGTATGGTGGGTGATATACATGAGGCGGTGGTGGATCATCAGGAGCAGTTGAATGCATTGAATGCCACCACGACGTCGTTACCGATCATAAAATCGAGTAAGATCGACGCGTTGGTGAAGCAAATACGACCGATGGTTTCGGTTTCAGAGAAAATGGACGAAGTGTGGGATGTTGTGGTGGGCACAAAGTCGTCGGTTATCAATGACTTGCTACCCAAGTCCGATGCCTTGCTAACGCAGACGCAGCGACAGGAGCGGGCTATTGGTGAGATTCATCACGATCTAAAGGCGAAAACGAATCAAATTATCAACAACCTGGATATGGTTGAGAAGCGTCTGAAGAAACAGGAGGACGATGTTCAGCTTCTGGCGCAACGACCAGTGCCAGCTGAGCTGCTGATGGATCCCACTATCGATCGACTTGTCGAATATGATCCCAATCGGTAAATATTTAAGGGCTTGGTGTATTTGGACATTTGATTACATTTTTTTTATTTTGCATTTCTGACAGCTATTCCGTCATCGATGAGTACCCCGAGACGAATATGCCCACCACTCCGATTTCCACAAGCGCAACGGGCACCTCAACTGCGCCACCGCCTACTGTGGCCGCAACAACGGCCTCACTAAGTGCGTACACTACAGCGGGCACTACTACGCCCAGCCCGCCGGTAGCTGTTGCCAGCCAACCAACTGTCTCATCGTATACGGTCACCGCGGCACAAATTGCTGCTAATTCTGCTGGTAGCACGGGTGCTTCATCGGCCGTGGTTTCATCAGCAGCCACAACTACATCGACTTCGGCAAAGCCACTTTCACGCAAAGGCGGCATCATTTTCCCCAGCGTGAAAAATAAGCCGTCTGTGGTGAATTCCACTTTCACCACCGACATACTTACGCTAAAGGACATAAAGGTGAGTTTAAATAATAATAGAGCGGTTATTTACAACATTGCACATACATATAAATATTTATTTTTTAATTTTCACAAATTTGTGTTTTGAGTATAGTCTAGACGATATAAAATTTTGCTAATACATTTCACTTTCATATAAATGTTTAAAACTAAATTATCTCATGCGAAATTTAAGTACATACAAATTGGTATGGCTTCGTTTATATGCTCGTAAAAATTACTTAAAAAAGAAGTTCTTAAAAAAGTATAAAACGTGTAAAAATGGCAATACAAATGTTTGTTCTTTTAAGATAAGAGTTTCTATAGATTTAGATTTTTAGATGGTCCGGTGCTATAACGACATAATTCAAAATTCGAAAAATTAAAACCCTTACTGCTGTTAAGTGGCTTATGCCTACGGTGACCATCCGTCCTTTATTTTAAAGGACAGTCCTTTATTTTAACCCCCTGTCCTTTATAATTTTTTTCAAAATAAAGGACGCCTTTTGTCCTTTATTTCTTAAACTGTCCTTTAAATCGGCTCTGCATTATTCAGAGGTATTTTTTAACGGAGAATATAAAAAATAAAAATGTCCCTTATAAAATATAATGAAAACCTTCCCCAGTTTATTTCGCACCTCACCTAAGGGTTTCTATTTAATCGGTTATCTTTGTACATTCTATAAAGCACAGGGAAAGTTGTGCCCAGGATGGTGTTGCACGCTGAGTTTCCAGTTCCACTGAAAGAGAACAATAAACCCCCTGCTGCTTAGTGGTTCAAAACCGGCATTTAGTGTTCGTAATTCACTGGAGCCTTCATTTTTCATTTCATTTGATTAATTTTTATTTTTTTATGAAAGCTTACAATATTTGCAAGAGACCAGTTAAGCCTGATTTCTGAATTTTTATTTGATTATATTAAATTTTTTGTGCAAAATGCAGAAAAAGTAACATTTTTGAAGAAAATGTACTCTCCTGTTCCAGTTAATAAATGTTACATAAAAAAAACTAGTTGATAACAATTGTACGGTTCTCCCAAAACAAAAAAAAAAAACAAAAAAAAATTTTAAATTTTATAAAAAATGTTCTCTAAACTAAATATTTATTTGTTTGCTTTTTGGTAAAAATTGGTTGAAAAATTAAGGTTTCGGTGGATTATGAACATTAAATTCCAAATTTTGAAGGGATGGCGAAGTCCTTGAAAAGGATTTGGCTTCATTTTTGGCTACAACAGGGGAACTTGTACAATTAAATATTACAATTAACTGTAAATATTTGATTTAAATTAAGATATGGGTACGGAACTTTTATCATACGAGTTTTATGTACGTATTCCCAAATCATTTTGAAAAAAAACTGTCCTTTATTTTACGTTGGTTAATATGGTCACCGTACTTATGCCTATAGTCCTTGTCTAATGCAGGTACAATCCTTACTAAAGTAAGTGGTAAGGTGTAGGCATGGATTAGACAAGGATTAGAGACATGCTCAACTTAACAGTAACGCTTAGTTATTTAAGGTCTTCCCTTAAACTCGTGAAGGGGGACTTCGTTTTCGTCGGTGAACGAGGCTGGACGTGTTTGGCGCAGCGATAATTATCTTGTGTTAGCTTCTGGCGCATAGGCACTCTGAAGTGCTAAGTACAGTAACTTTAGTTCTTTTAGTATCATACATATCTATGCTATAGCGGAACGCTTATAGCATAAAGACAAACAAATGCCCATTTTCGCTTTTGGGTTTTTTGCTTATCTTTAATCTGGACGACAACTAAATTACGGCAAGAAGTGATAAACGGCTCTGGTGAGTTATTTTGCTATAATTATATTATTGTGAAGTGCGTGTAGACAGACTTGTGTTAATTAGTGGTTTTTTATAAGCATAAGACTACCGGCAACGGCAGCAAAAAAAGCCAAAGCTGATATGGCGTCGCCGGCTGCAGGGTCTGTGGAAGCCCTCTCGAAAGCCAATAGGGTGAGGGGAAAAAGTTAAAAAAAGCAGAGGAAACCTTAGAGAAAATGCTAAAAAATAATGAGCTCATGAGATTCGGGCATTCCTTGAATACATCCGGTGAGAGGAAGATCAGTAACAATGAGGGTGATAGTGTTAGTGATAATGAAATGGCAATAGAATACGAAGAAGTGACAGACAACGGAAAGGTAACGGAATGTCGAGAACCGCTAGCGTTGGCGGCAAACAACACAGAAAACAGTACAGTGACGACGGACAACAAGCCGAACAATCAAGCAAATGAGGTTATGTACCCCTCCGACTTTGCAGGTGCTATTTTCGTACTAATTGACACGGCTAAATGCCAAGAAATACCAAATGAAAAAATTACTAACGGGTTAACGCGATTAAACATTTACGTATCAAAGATATGGACCTAATTGAAGCGTTAGGGAAAAGTCTGTATAAAATTACATTTAAGAACTGTAAACAACTTTCTGTTAAATTCTAAAATCAAGGCAACGGGATTAAGGCCTTTCGTTTCGAAAACGGCCCTAGAACCCTATGGCGTAGTTAGGGGTATACCAAGTTCATATACTGATATTGAATTAAAGGCCAACACGATCTCGAGCATCCCCATTTCTTCAGTCAGGCGGTTCACGCGGAAGGCTGAAAACAACACATTTGTCCCCATGACCACAGAGAAATTTTGCTTTGCAAATAAAGAAATTCCAAAGTATATCATACTTGACTACACAAAACTGTACGTCGACTTCTATGTACCTCCTCTAAGGCAGCGTCTGAACTGCGGAAGGCTTGGCCACACGCAGTATGCCTGCAAAACAAAGAAAAGGTGTGTTCAATGTGGGCGAAATAGCTGTGATTCTAACTCCTGTGAGAAGAAATGCATTTTATGTGGGAATGCGAACGACACACACAGCTTCCGACAAGCAGTCATGTGAGGTTTGGGAAAAGGAAAAGTCTGTTACTACATACGCGCAGTAAAAAAACTTTCCAGGAGGGAGACCCTCCAAGCCTACTTCCCTAGCAACGAAAATCGGTTTAATATGCTCGCAGTTGATAAAGCGGAGTTCCTAGACTTAACAAACGAGGACAAAATCGCCAAAAACAGGGGCAGTGAGATTAATAGAAAGTCACCTAGAATCAAGTATAGTGCGGTAGCTCGCTTGCCCAGAACGGAATAGCAAATAGTGCACAGGGTAGCTGACAGGTCAGCGGAAAGGCCAAAAAAGAAAGTAGCGGAAGAGGTCGTATACAGGCCTGAAAAGCTATTAGAAGAGCTTCAAACCCGAACCTTGACACAAATTAAACTCTTACAATATAATTGCCAATCGCTAAAAGCAAGCATAAATAGAATAGAATTTTACCTAAATAATTACGACTGAAATTTAAGTGTGCTCTGCCCAATCCACAAGAAAGGCGACCCCGCCATACGCGCCAACTACCGCGGAATCAGCCTTCTAAGCATAGGTTATAAGGTCTTATGGAGTGTATTGTGCGAAAGACTGAAGCCCACCGTCAATGAACTGATTGGACCTTATCAGTGTGGCCTTAGGCCTGGAAAATCCATCATAGATCAGGTATTCACAATACGCTAAATCTTGGAAAAGACCCGCGAGAATAGGATCGACACACACCATCATTTGTCGATTTCAAAGCCGCTTTCGACAGCACGAAGAGAAGTTGCCTTTATGCCGCGATGTCTGAATTTGGTATCCCCGCGAAACTAATACGGCTGTGTAAAATGACGTTGAGCAATACCACCAGCTCCGTCAGAATAGGAAGGACCTCTCCGAGCCGTTTGATACCAAACGAGGTTTCAGACAAGGGGACTCCTTTTCGTGTGATTTTTTTAATCTGATGTTTGAGAAGATAATAAGAGCCGCAGAACTGAGCCTCTAAGGCACAATACTTTACAAGAGCGTAGAATTGCTGGCGTATGCCGACGACATCGATATTATCGGTAAAAACAAGGGCTACGTCTGTTCTGCCTTCTCGGGATTGGATAGAGAAGCAAAGCGAATGGGTCTGGTGGTGAACGAGGACAAAACGAAGTATCTCCTGCCATCACACAAACAGTCAGAGCATACGCGTCTTGGCACCCACGTCACTGCTGACAGTTACAAGTTTGAAAAAGTAAACGACTTCGTTTATTTGGGAACCAGGATTAACACCAATAATAATGTCAGCCTTGAAATCCAACGGAGAATCACTCTTGCCAACAAGTGCTACTTTGGGCTGAGTAGGCAATTGAGAAGTAAAGTCCTCTCTCGTCGTACAAAGATCACACTCTATAAGTCACTCATCATGCCTGTGCTGGTGTATGGCGCGGAGGCATGGACAATGAAAGCATCTGATGAGGCGGCTCTTGGAGTTTTCGAGAGAAAGATTCTGCGAATGATTTACGGACCTTTACGGGTTGGTGATGGCGAATAGCGCAGACGATTTAACGATGAGCTGTATGAGCTTTACAACGATATGGACATAGTGCAGCGATAAAAAATTCAGCGGCTCCGCGCATGTCCTTCGAATGGACAGAAACGCTCCTGCTCTGAAAATATTCAACGCGGGCCGCGATGCTGGTAACAGAGGAAGAGGAAGGCCTCCTCTGCGTTGGAAAGACCAGGTGGAGAAGGACTTGGCTTCACTTGGCATTTCCAATTGGCGTCAGTTAGCACAGAAGAGAAATGACTGGCGTGCTGTTTTGGACTCGGCCAAAATCGCTTAGGCGGTTACAGCGCCAATAAAGAAGAAGAAGAAGAAGAATTACAATTTTGATGGTGCTTGCTTGAGTGAGATTTTTCATTCAAATGAGCAGCACCACAGAAACATTATAGATTTTAGCATAATAGAAAAAAAAAAAACAGAACTTATGGGTACTTATGGGGTAGCAATCATTCTGAGGAAAAAAACTAAATTCAGAAAACTAACGTTCGTGTCAGATCTAGATATTGTGGTAATTCAAACTAAAAACTTAAAACCTAACTCGGTCATTTGCGCGACTTATTTTCCTCGATCTGTTCCCACAGAAACTTTCAAAAATTAAATTTCTAGTCTTCTCACTTTTCTTGAAAATTTTCAAAATGTACTAGTCCTGATTGACTTTAACGCCAGAGCAGCGGCGTGGGGAGATCAAATCACGTCGTGTAGGGGTAGAAATCTTCTTAACATAATTTCTGAGCACAATTTTTGGGCCCTCAATGATAGAACTCAGACCTTTAAAGCCAACTTTTTATCTCCCAATGGATCGGTTATAGACCTGTCGTTCACCAACTGTAACGTGCCGCTTATATGGAGAACAGACCCAACAAGAATGGGGGGAAGCCACCACTTTCCTATCATAATTGAGTCTACCGCAATTAGCATTCATAAGAAATGCTTTTTAGCACAAAATAAGCTTAAATTGGAACTTCGACAGCTAGAACTGGAGCCGAACATAGAGGAGATTCATTCTAAATTTAATAAGGAGCTAGTAGCAGCCACATACACCCTTCAGGGCAACATAGTTCCCAAAGCTTGGTGGAACGAAACCTTAGCGAAAACCTTTCGTTTGCTAAAATATGCCTCTAAAAAATGTAAGAACTACCCAACACCACAAAACTTTGAAGCGTGTTTAGAACAAAAAAAACGTGGAAGGAGCAAGTTAAAAAAAGCAAAAAAATACTAAGCTTTGAAGGTAAAGTTGAAGAACTGAACAATGACCCTACTACCAAACAAGCCTGGAAATTCGTAAAGGCTATGAGAGGTGATTTCAAGCCCGGAACGGTTTTGCGTGGTCTTATAGCAATAATCTTAATTTTCTCCAACATCTAAAAAAAACTTAGTCCCCATCTCGAATCGCGATATAGCACCTAACAAAGAAATAGTACCGGAAAATGAACTGGCAATAAGCTTCCCGGAAATTCAGGATGTTCTGAAAAATAAAAGAAAAAACAGTCGGCAGGAGGTGCGGACCGCATCACCTATAAAATGCTAAAAGCACTCCCGGAACAATCCCTAAACAACTTACGTACCGCTCTAAACAACGCATTCCTCTCAAACCAGATACCGGAAAAGTGGCGCAAAATAAGAATTGTGCCCATACCGAAAGCAGGCAAAGACCTAAATGATTTTACCAACTTCATGCCCATAGCCCTGCTGTCGGTCCTCCTGAAATGCATTAATTTAGTAATTAAAAATAGGCTCACGGACATGCTAGAGGAGGCCGATATTCTCCCCAACTACTCCTTCGTGTATAGGAAAAGGAAATCTGCCACGGTGTGCACAAATTGTTTGCTTCATGACATTAGAACTCTGAAAAGTGAAGGTCTTAAAATAACAAATTTAGTAATGCATACAATTGCGTGAGTCTGGTCAAACTTAGGAAAGCTCTAGAGGATGTGGACAGAAATATGTGATGGGTTGCCTCAGGGCAGCAGTCGGTCTCCGGTACTGTTCAACGTATACACCAGACACCAGGCATGATATTGGAGAAATCTTCACCAAAGTTTACCAATTCGCAGACGATTTCATTCTTTTATCGGCTCATAAAGACCTGGGTCAATCGCTTGCAAATTTACAGAGCAAAATCAACACATTTAGGAAAAGTGCGATGATTTAAATCTAACAATAAATCTTGAGAAAACAACTGATGTATTTTGCAATGGGCAACCAAAAAACTTTTCAACCTGACTTGCAATAATCAAACTCTGGAGCAAACACAATTCATAAATTTTCTTGGGACGCGAATAAGCGCCTCCCAAGCTGTCAGTGAGCACTACTCTGAGGTTATAAAAAAATCTCAAAAAAATTCAAATTTGTTTAACTGTATCACGGCCGTTAAAGCAGGGCTACATCCTAAAGTTTCTCTAAATCATTACAAAGCAATATGCTGGATTTCCACCAGGCATTAAATGGCAAAAATGACAAATGACAAAGTCGGGCATTAAAAAATAATCGTGTCATTACATTAAAACAATAGTCACTAAGTTCATTTCCACATGGCATTATTCATTTCCACATGGCATTATTTTAAATGGCATACATTTTTTGTCATTTCAATGGAAATCCAGCAATAGTGAAAAGTAAAATTGAATTCAGCCGTACTGCAATGACCAATTGAGCAAAGACCGTCAATAAAAAAATTCAGACCTACCAGAAAAGTTTCCGCAGAAGAAGTCTTGGGCTAAACCCAGCAACCCCTATCCCGCTATTATACGCCTTAGCCAATGAACTCCCGCCCAGTGAAAGAGCAAGATGGCTCACTGCAAAAGAAATTATGAATAATATTGTGACTGATTAATCCCTCAGGGATCAGCTTTACGGCAATCCCAGTGTTAACTCTAGTTACAGTCTCATTTTCAACAGGTTCAGGCACATCTTCGACGAACTAAACATAACTGACACCACGATACCGACCAACTATGTAAATATAATCACGGAGACCTTAAAGGACGAGAAGTCAACTCTCCCGGACGAAACCACTCGAGTGACGTACCACCATATATGTAATACTTCTATATTGATAGTAAGCTAACATCTCAATGTGTAAGCATTCCGAAATCAAAGCGAGACAGTCTAGTACTGTTTTTGTCAATGTATTGTGTACTTGAGTGCCGTTTTTGTAAATGTGTCGTGTACATCTTTATTTATAAACGTATGTGTTCCTTTTCTTTCGTACGTGTTTATTGATATATCTGTACTGTAGTGTTTTCGGACGGTACTAGCTCTTACTGCCAATATAGGAGTATTACATATATGCGTACCACCAACTGATACACGACAACGAAAATGCAAATTTTCGAATTCTGTTTACGGACGCATCCGTGGGCGGCAGCACAACAGGGATTGCAATTTTTAACCCTCAAGACAACACGGAGCATAACTTTAAGCTTGAGTTCCGCGCTTCTTCCAGCTTTGGTGAAACCATAGCCATTTTGAAGGCCTTGGAACTAGCTAGAGAATTAAGATATGGAAAAGATGCAATCTTCTCGGACAGCCTGATAGCCTGCCAATTATTAAAAAAAAAAAAAATCCAACCAAAACCATTTAATTGTAAAGATCCACATCCTAATAAGTGAGGCAGACTTTGACAGGGTAGCAATAATCTGGACACCCAGCCATAAGCGAATCGTAGGAAATGGAAGAGCCGATCAGGTAGCTAAAAACGCTGTTAACTCAAATAACATACTACATTTTAGACTTACTAAAGACCAAGCACGCAGTAAGATACGGAACGAAATTGAAGAAGACTGCGAATAAACCCAATTTCTTTGCACAGATCTTCCCCACTAAACCGAAAAGACCGTGGTTCTATCGTTCCCACGACAGTCGGGTCTACGTAACCGGAACGACCCAGATTTATATCTGGCCAAGGACTGTCACTCCAGCAACACTCCCCAAAAAGTCTTTGGGGAATTTGTATGCTGCTACAACACCAACAACAACCGTGGTTCTATAGCAAAAAACTTGAACCTAGGGAAACAAAAACTTTAAATAGTATACTTGCTGGATGTACATACATATGACAGGGAATACCTGTGTAGGATCAAGGTTCTGAACTCCAACATCTGCAGATGTGGACTTAAGTACAGCTACCTGCACCAGACGTTTCAATGTCCACTCCTTAGGCACGTTCGAGAGGACTTCACAATATTCAGTCAAGAATCAATTTTTTATGATATACTTCACAATTGGGATTATAGCAAGATCACTCAACTATCAATTTTTTTTTTAAAGCACACTAAGCTCACTTGATCAAGAAGCATCAAACTGCGCAAACCGAGGCGCATTCATTAAGAGCTTCTGTTGCTACGCGTTCATGTAGCTAAAAGAGATTCAACTACAGAATCAGAGGAATAACCTGGCGTTTAAGGAACTCAGTTTCCTGCCAACATTACCCAAAACCCCACACAAAAAAAACTCGTAAAAGCATCGTAAAGCTCGTAAATTTACAATCCTCGTAAAAGAACTGTCAAAATTTGTATGGAGCTAAGTTTACGAGCCCCTCGAAAAATTACGAAGCAAATTTGATGCGCAAACGACCTCGTAAACTTCAGTGTTGCCGAGGGGCCGCAAAATTTTTCCTAAAATGTACGATAAAATAATGAAAATAAAGGAAAAAAATAATAAGCGAATAAAATGAATGAATTTCATCTACCAACTTTATTGACTTAGGTTTTCTGATAAATTTCGGCATTTTTAATTGTATTTCAGCCAAGAGTGATAGAGACAAGCCGGCGGGATGTTATGGAAAATACTACGGAATAAAAATTGCTTCACAAAATCCTGGTGGATCTGTCAAACTGTCACTTTACGAACGTATTTACACCCTTTCACATAGGGAGCGTTCCCATAAAAGCCTCGTAAACTTACGAGTTTACTCGTGACTTTACGAGTTTAGGGGAATCCCCTAATTGTTTTTTGAATTATGTCGTTATTGCGGAATATAGGCATGTTAGTTGAGCAGAAAGCTATAGCTTTGTTTCTTAACAGATAATTATAACAAATTATCACTAATTTCTGCTGGAAAGCGTTCCTTAACTCAAAAAAACTAGCAGAAACTAGCTGCTCTCTCTCGTTCTTGCGCTCTTCTATTTTTGGCTCTCCTGTAAAATTTTTACTAGCAGCTGTCAAAATTTCTATTTCTATATTTTCTAGGTGCAATCCCGTATTCCCCGGACTCCGACTAGTAAAACTGTCAAAAAATAAAAATTCGCTCAGAGCGAGAGAGTAACATTGAACAGTACGGGATCGCTTTCTAGTAAAAAAATGGTAACTTCTGTCAACTTCAACATTTTTTGCTTATTTTGTATGTAAACACACTCTGCTCACACATGTAAATAACCAAAAATACTTTCAAATTCATTAGAATCCACTTAAGCAAGTAATTTAATACTTTTCAACATGAATTAGCAGAGTGCACTTTTCCTTTGTTTACAATTTAGTTGCCAAACACACTACAGCAGATCGTTTGACACATTTACCAGAATTTACCAGCAAAAAATTCTCGGACTAAAACTGGTAACTTCTGACAGAGAGAGAACCGTATTAACTCTCTTTTTTGCCCTCTCAATAGTCAGAGAACCGAGTACGGGATCGATTTCCAGTAAAATCTGACTGATTCTGACTATTTCTGACTAGTCCGGACTCGTACGGGATCGCAACTTATATTGTCAAATACACCGACCAGCTGATTACTTGCTAGTTTCTGCTAGTTTTGCGTTTCTTTACTTTTTCGTTACTTCGCTCTCTGTGAGCGTAATTCTTTCAATTTTCTCATTCTTCTTCTTCCTGATAGTTATCTGCTAGAAAAGAAATGAAACAAAGCCTATATCTAAGCAACTACGGTGTGGGTTTTATATAATAGATACCCTGCTATAATACTTGTTTACTAAGTTGGGTACAAGGAAAGCGTTTTACTGTAAAATAATTTAATTGTAAAGTAGAAAACAAATCTACCTTTTCATATTTTCGACATCCTTCTAAAACCAACAAATATCTGCAAGCATAGTTGTCCTTAAAAGCTAAAAGCAGTGATATGCGATTTTTCTACCATCATTAACCGCTATTCAAAAAACAAAGTAACGAAAGCAAGGACGTCTAAGGTAAAGTATGGAATGTGAAAAGAGCCAATTATGGCTTATAAAGAAAAAAAGAGAAAAAATACAAAATGAGAGTGAGGTTTAGGTAGAAAGAAATGAAAAGCAGAAATCAATAAATGCGAAAAATCGTATGCGCAGACTTGAGTAAGTGTCTAGAGCTCATCCCTAGGGTAAGGCGGTTCTTTGCAAGAGCAAGTGAAAACCTGTTCGACCTTCTCCATGCCAGGCAACACGGTAATAGGTGAGACGAGACGGTTGCTCCATTCCTAAAAGAGTTAAACAGCAAAATTAGTTTTGAAGGAATATTGGCTCTTTGATATAATAAAATGGACTAGATGCTTTTGTTAGTCGAAATATTAACGTAATTTGTGATGCAAAAAAATTATTGGAAAAAAAACAAGTAAGTCTAAGTTCGGGCGGAGCCGAACATTAAATACCTTTCCGAAATCTACCGCTACATGGTAAGCCGGGGTGTATCAATTTTGAGTAAATTAGCCTCCTTAAATTTCGAAATATTGAAGTTTCCAGCATTTCTGAAATTTACCGTTATATGAAAAGCGGCCGTAATTTTTGTCCGATTTCAATAATTTTCAACGTTTTTCTTCTATGTGGCAAGCACGATAACCACACCGAGTTTGGTACAAATTGGTAGAACGGTTACCGAGATCCATATATGTGATCATAAGTGGGCGCCGCCCCGCCCATTTTCCAAAATAAATTTTATCATAAACGTGTTTCTTGGTAAAGAATTGTTGCAAGCATAAATTTTGAATAAATTAGCTTTAATATTTACTGATTTATCAAAGAGTTCGTATTTCTCTAAATTACCGTTATATGGGATGTGGGCAGCGGTTACCAAGATATACACATGTAACCATAAATGGGCGTGGCTACGCCCATTTTCCATATATTTTTAATATTCTTATTTTTCGTCTAAAACTTAATATCAATTTTGAGTGAATAATCTTCAGTAGTTACTGAAAATTACCGTTATATGGGAGGTAGGCGTGGTTATTGTTCGATTGTGCCATTTTCAATACCATCCGTCCTACGCCAGAAAGAAGTGCACTACCAAGTTTCTTTAAGATATCTCAATTTTTACTCGAGTTATCGTGTGCACAGACGGACGGGTGGACGGACGGACAGACAGTAACCGCTTAATCGATTTCTCTTTTCATTCTGATCATTTATGTATACATTTGTCTATATCTATCTCGATTCGTTTTGAATGCTACAAACAACCGTTATGTGAAAAAAGTTATAATACCCTTGTGCACAAGTGCGCTCGGGTATAATTATTTCATGGTAAATGAAACGGAATTAAGTACCGCTTACCTTAAATAACGCCATGTGATAGCAGTATATGTTTTGTGGCATCAGGTTTTTCTCCACAAATTTACGGGCCTCAGCCACGATCTCACGCGCACGGTCTTCATTTTCTCTGGCCCACTGTAGACGTTCAATTAAATCGCTTAAATCACGCTTGAAGGGCACATAGTGTTTAAAAGGCGTTAGCTTGCTGTAGAAATGTTCATAGAAGGTAGACATCTGTTTGAAAACCAACGAATCACCGGCAAGCAAATAAGGAAAGCGATAGGCAGCTACCACGCCATCCACATTTAACTGGTATTTGTACTACAGGAAACAATTTAACATTTTAACATATATTAAGTTGCTAATATTTACTAAAAGTTACCCGAAAGAACTCCAAAAACGATATATGCGGAACTTTTGGGCCATACTTGTCCTCCTCGTTGCGGAAGAAAAAGAAATTTGTGAGTGATGCATTAATCAGTTCAGGATATTTACGCGCCAGCTCAATTAATTCGAGTCGCTCCCGGCGGGAATCTCTACCTCGCCAAAATGCCTTGTTCTCTTTTATGTCCCAAGGGTATTCGCTCTTTTGCACCGACAACATATCTAAAGTTACACGTCCCATATTTTCCAAAGTTGATTCAGTAATATCGTAAGTGGGTAGCACTATATCATACGAGTCATCACTGCCACACCATGAGAATATCGGGTACGGGCCAGAGGTGCGCTGTTGTCCACCTTTCTTCGAAAGCGGCCAATCTCCCAAATTCAAATAGAATTCCATATCTGGCAACATAACAACACGTCCCAACGCCAATAGTGTAGCGTCCATGAACATTTTAAATCCTGTGTACTTTCCGTAGCATTGACGCCATACTTGCTGCTGCTTTACCACATAATGGCATAACGACACACTCTCTGGTTGGTTGTAACGCCTTAAAAGGTTCTCGCGTATAGCGCTAAAGTTCACACGCTTGAACGAATGTAAGTCCCAAACGATTTGTTTATCGTCCAAATAGGAGGGACAACTATTGTGCAACATCCAGAGATTTAGCTCTTGCGGGCAGTAACAGCGTTCTGAATACACTTTATTGTATATGACATACGGTGATTGCGCCACATGCGAACCATTGTAGCGCACCTCTAGCTCTACTTGATCGCACCAGTCGGCAATGGTGTAGCGCACAATTGAAGAGCCATCACCGCGATCGATTAGATTCACGTTACACCGACATTTACCATGCGGTGAATTGCCTTTGACAGACACTTGAAAGTCTTGAGGGGGCGATTGCTCAAATCTGCCTCGAAAACAAAAAAAAATTAATTACTCAACACACGAGTGTAAACTTTCACTAATTATGCAAAATATGCCACTCACTTGCGTCCGTTTTTGTCCACTGCGTGTATGAAGAAATAACGTGCGGGCAAGACAACTTCATCCGGCTTCAAGCCGGGTCCCCACACCAGCGTTTTTTCTGCATCCACTATCCGTCTTCCCTCAAATGAGTAAACCAAATCGGAAAATGTTAATATTGCAGCCGGTAGAAAGGTATACAACAACATTTCACGACCTTTTCTTCTATCTATTAAATTTTTTATGTAGATATGCGTTCACAAAAAGTTCCAAACAAATAGCAAACAGCCGCTGATAAGCAATAGTGATGTGCTGAATTGCCGGTTACACTATACTCGGTACCCAATACTTCCTTTTCAGTACCCAGTACCGATTCTATACATACATACATTAAACGTTCGCTATAATAAGCTGTATTCTTTTACAAATTATCCAGTAGCAACATGCGATCGCTGACACGATCTGTCTTACCAGAGCGCCATGTAATTTTTTCTGTAGTTGTAGCCCGTAGCGCAGAAATCTGCGGAATTTAAATTTTTCCGTGTCTGCTGATGTCTTCCTTCTATAGATGGTTGCCACTTCGTCAGTTTTGCAGATGGTAAAAAAGTTATAGGTTCCTATACCAAATACGTTAAAATATTTGAAATTTACTATTGAATAAGGTTTTTTGTTGAAAACTAAGTAGTTTATATTTAGCTATAATCTATTATAGCACGAAAAATTGTAGTTGAGAAGGTAAGTTTATGAAAAGGCATTGATGAATGGCAACACTGTAGTAAGCAACACTGAGGGCTCCAGTAATAGACAAAATTCTGCGTATACAACAGACTGGGTTTAAGTATACGTTCTGCGTTCTTGACAAACTTAAGCTTAACACATATATGTAATACTCCTATATTGGTAGTAAGAGCTAGTACCGTCCGAAAACACTACAGTACAGATATATCAATAAACACGTTCGAAAGAAAAGGAACACATACGTTTATAAATAAACATGTACACAACAAACACCCAAAAACCGCACTCACGTACACAATATATTGACAAAAACGGTACTAGACTGTCTCGCTTTGATTTCGAAATGCTTTCACATTGGGAAGCTAGCTTACTGCCAATATAGAAGTATTACATATAGGGCTTAACACCACCTTTTATAAATTCGCCTTGGTACCGAGTGTCGAAAGTATTGGATACTTTTTAAATCGGTTCCGAGTATCGATAAATACTTTAAAGTACCGACTCAGCACAACACTAATAAGCAAAAATCTACATCTGACGTGAGTGTTGCCAGACGATAACCAAAATAAAAAGAGTCGGGTATTTTAGCTTATACCATGTACGAAATTTTTGTTATTATTCTTGAAAGAAATATTTAAAAAATTGTATTATTATTTTTGTTACTTTTAGGGCTTTTCTTGTGTTGACCTCCTTAACGCTGGTATGAGGCAGTCTGGAGTATTCTACTTGCAAATCCGTGGCACTACTTATTGGTTCTTAAAGGTCTATTGTGAGCAAGAAATTACCGATGGCGGCTGGACGGTAATTTCTTATTGGAAATTTTAAACAAAAATCTCAAAAAAATACTAACAACCCATTTGCTCTCTTTTATTTCAGGTCATTCAAAGGCGAGATGATTTCGGTGAGCCGCGTGAGAACTTCAATCGTGATTGGGCTGACTACAAAAATGGTTTTGGCGATCCAGCGAAGGAGTTCTGGCTAGGTAATGAGAACATTTATATGCTAACCAATAATGAGGACTATGCGCTGCGTGTTGAGCTAGAGGACTTTGAAGGCAATAAGAGGTACTTATAAAATTTTATGTACTGGAAACGGGCTTACACAAATTAAAATCTAAATGCAAACTTTTTATTAAAGATATGCACAATATTCGCATTTCAAAATCCACTCGGAAGCTGATTATTACAAGTTGGAAATCGATGGTTATGAAGGAAATGCTGGCGATTCGCTCAATGATCCATGGTACGGTTCCAACAATAGTCCTTTCTCAACATACAATAGAGACAATGATCGCAGCTCACTGAATTGTGCTAGCATGCTCAAGGTGACGATTTTTCTTATACTAAGTGTATTTTCAAAATTATAATACGTTATATTTTGCGTATTTATTAGGGCGGCTGGTGGTGGAAGTCTTGCGGTCGTGGCCTAAATGGTCTTTACTTGCATGATCCGCAAGATTTAACAGCACGACAAGGCATTGTTTGGTTCCGCTGGCGCGGTTGGGACTACACACTAAAAAAGGCCACCATGATGATTCGTCCTCGGGCCCCTCAACCTATGGGTAGTACAGTATCTACGTCATAGGCTAACCTATTTCGAGGCGCTAAGTTGTAGCCAAGAACGACAACTGTTTTGAAAGCACCTAAAATCAACCGCAAACTAGTTTCAAATTAAATAGTTTTAAAAGCATAGTGGCATTTTAAAAATGAAACTTTTTTCATGTAGACAGGCATTTTCCAGTTCAGTTGAAACACCCTGTGCA
>NW_023459271.1:0-8810 GCF_013731165.1 Rhagoletis pomonella | reverse complement strand
AAAAATCGTTGATAAACTTGGCCACGACCATCGATAGTTTTCCAGCTCTATTGTACATTACTATAGACGTGAATTATAACATTCTTAAAAAATCTCCTGGAATTTTGTTCGCCTGCTATCGCTTGAGTTGCTGAGAACATGACGCAGTATTTTTATACTTATTCATGATCTAATTTATGAAAGCATAACAAAGCCGCTTATTTGTGTACATTTTAGTCATTAGAATGCTCCGAATACGACGTACATATGTATGTACATATGTGGATGAGTCAAACCTTAGGAACGGCACAGGCAATGGAACGACCTTTTCAATTACTTACCAACTATATTTGACTTAAGTTAATTTGTTGGTGTTTTAGACAAATCTTTTATATACAAAAACAAAATATAGGCTTGCTTTTTATTGTTATTAATTACTTACATCATGCATGTGTATGCAGTAAGCAGCGGGCAGAATTTTTGTTAGTTTTCATTATATTTAGAAAAGTATTTTTCGATTGGTTGTGCGTTTTTTCCAACATCTTTCCTTTCTTTCTACTTAATCGGGCAATCGTTTAGTTTTCAGTCGCTTGCTTTGCTAGTAGTCAGTCTTATCAAATTTCCTCTACTGAGCTATCAAGTTTATATTATTTTGTTTTGGTTTCGCTTTGCTGCATAATATTCCTTTTATTATACTTGTTTTGCATTAGTCGGCATGCTTTCTACTCCACATTCCCATTTAAATGGAATATTGATTTTTCTAACTTCGTCGCATTTAATTTGCATTCAGTTTTGTTATTTTATATTATTTATTTTCTCTCGTGAAATTTCCTTTGGCAAGTAGCCAAAGTGTGATTGTGTTTCAAGTTCCACTAGGAGGTACTCTTGCCAATCCACTCCCGTTTAACAAGACGACTAATGTCTTTAGCCCAACTTCGGAATTCACCTCTCGCTAACTACCAAAAGTAAATATGCATGTTTTTGGGTGTCCTATTTGGCAAAAGCGGCAAGAGCAGCGCAACAGTGAAATACCCAGTCGTTAGCGAATAAATAAATAACACGGCAACAGGAATATGATTATGTGATTGATGGCATATCGATATACAGTCAGTCAATAAAATTTACGGGAAACTATTTCTTAAATCTTTTATTTTTCGCTAATTTTTTTTTTATAAAAGTATGGTTAATTTTACAACAAAAACCCCCAAAAATCAGAGTTCCAAACTTTGTGCAAAATTTAAGAATATTCTGCATATTTTCATTAAATTATTGTACTTTTTAGTGAGACTCTTTAGAAAACAATTTAGTATGCAGTTTTTTAGCCCATTTAATTTTAGTAGAGTAAAAAGCGAGTCTGAGGAAGCTAGGATTGATTTTTGAAAAAAATTTTTGTTGACGGTGTCGCTCATTTTCATCATATAAAAAAATTATCGAACTTCTTTTTAAAGAGTGTAATTAAAAAGCGCAAAATTAAAGAAAATTCTGCAAGGTTAGGAACTCTGATTTTTGGGGTTTTTGTTGTAGAATTAACCATATTTTTATAAGAAAATTAGCGAAAATTAAAATATTTAAAAACGGTTGCCCCTATTGCAAAAAACTCTCTGTAGCTAAACTTTATTGATTGACTGTGCATATATTTACATGAATGTATATATGTATGAATGTATATATCGAGTCCTATCCGCCAAAGTAACGTAAGCGACATATTTTTCAAAATTGTATTTTTTATGCAGAAATACATATGTAATCCTAGAGCATCTAGATGCATTTCTGCATCAAAAAGAAAATTTTGAAAAAAATATCGCTTACGTTATTTTGGCGGTTAGAGCTCTGAATGTATGTATGAATATTCCATATACAGAAAATGATGAAAAACTTTTAGGTTTGCAAACTTCAAACAGCGCATAATGACTAAAGTAATATGCATGCATACTAGGGTGTTCGATCATTTGCCTTTGTTACAAAACCGGTTTTCGAGTTATTCGAATTAAAAGAAAAAAAAAACGGTTCCCTGTTTTAAATTAACAGTCCTATTCGCGTGTTGTCACAGTCGTCAATTGTCACAGTTCAATTGTCATTATCGTGTCATCAACTGTTGTCATAGGTTTGCACAGTCAATAATGACAAGCGAAAAGCTCGTTTTATTTGGCTATTGCGGCGAAAGTTTCTCTATAGTGAAACAGCTGTTCTTTGTTTACATTTGAATTGTTCTTTTTGACCGCCACTGCAACAGAAGGGATTCCTTTAAATAATGGATTACGAAACACCGGAAAAGTGAGTAATTTTATAATAGGAAAATTGATTTCATTTTATTATGAATCCGTGTATTAACAGGCGTGGGAAATATGAATGCACCACATAAGAGCAGCTGCAGTTTTTTTAAAGACCACCCGTAACGTGTAAAAACTGTCCAGAAAAACTGTTGTCTCGGAGGCCCCTCAGAAGTCTTCTCTGTATAATTTCTTCTTGCTGCACAATAATTGCCGCGTACATAATAATTATTTCCTCCATGAATAATATTCTGCAACGGGTACTATTATGATATGCATACGCAAATAATAACTTTTTAACACACCTATTTAGGCAAATAAAATGGTTTCACAGTTTTCAGTTAGTAAAATTTTGCAACTTTTTTCTGTAAAATTAATAAATTTGAAAATATTAACATATGTTTCAGCGTTGTCACGTACTCAATAGGTCATCACGAAAATACTAGCAATTGTCACTGTTTGGAGCTTTCAAATTGCCCTCTGCATACCTAAACGTGACAATTGATTATAAACATGACAATAGTTATAGCGGCAAGTTTTGTCATTGCACGCGAATAGGGCTGTAAGAAAAAACCGGATAATCCGGTTTTATTTTACTTAGTTTTCATACAGTGCAAATGCTTATGCTGGTATGAAGTCATGACCAAAAATTTCAATAAAACTATAAGAATCAAAGGTAGCTTTGTTTAGGAAAGAGCAAGAGCAAAATAAGTTCGAAATTTTTGTATTTTGAAGCGAATTTCCGTCATTACTTGTCAAATTTGATATGGGGACAAACCGGTATCGCTCATGTGCCATATTCAGTGTCATTTTCGTTCTCGAATAACACTGAAGATGGCACAGCGCCGAAACTGGTGTTTCTTTAAACCAAATTTGGCAAGGGTTGACGCAAACTTGTTTCAGGATACATCGTATACAAACCCTGTGAAAATTTTTGCATTTTTCTGACTTTCTTCGATTAAATTTTTGGTCCCAACAACATCAAAACAAGTTTTCCAAATAGCTCTCGTCCCTCAGCATACAATGGCAAATCTCCGATCATATAAAAGCTTCTGTCATATAAACGCTTTTTCGGATCTGGAGTAAGAGTGCAGATCTCTCCATTTAGGACTTTCCCTTAAACTGGAAAAAGCCTTGAAAACTTCGAAAAACTCGAAATTTTAATTAAGGGGTCAAGATTTGAACGAAATGAAAAAAACCGGTTTTCCGATAAAAAAAAAAAGATTTAAAAAAACCACCTATAGATATAAAAAAAAACAGTGAAAACCGGTTTGGAAAAACCGAGTCAATCGCCCTAATGCGCACGTTTACTAAAACAAGCAATTTTTATATACCAATGCACTTTTTTATGGATTCTCTAAACTTTCAAATGATTTTAAAAAAATATATAGTCGTCTAAAGAGTTTATCCAAAATTCTAAACGCCTGCCTGCTGCCGTTCCTACTTTATTATTCCATGTGCTCGTATGCACTCAGAATTCGCTCAAATGTAGGTCAGCAGGATGCATTCGTTGACTAAAACGAAAAAATTACTTTGTGCTAAACACAAGCCATCGTGGCATGTGCACATTGGAATTTAATGAAAATTTATGCCTGAACTTTTGCTTTCATTTTTGTGACTGACAGATATGTGGGTGGTTTGGTTGCTTGATTACACGTACGTACACTTCCGCAGAGAGAGAATGGATAGGAAACTGTTGATATTTATTTTATTTTAGTTGATATCAAGCGGATTGTTTACTGGTCAGTGAAGTTGGCGTAGCAATTGGCATTTAACTTAAAACTATAAACAATAGATATGGTCTTAAGTTAGCAGGTTTTTTTTTGCTGCCAGTGTCTTTCATATAAAAGAAAATTTTCGAACATACTTTTGTAATAAAAGGCGAAAAAAGGCCGATGCCGATGCCGATACTCAATTTTGTGCCGATACTAGCCGATGCCGATTATCGGTCGGACTCTATTCATTACGCTACGCACACACTGCAGCCGGCATTGGCCGAATTGTGCTTGGCCGATATCGGCTAAATGAAGTAACACTTGTGATACAAAATTGAAATGAAAACTAGATTTGTGCGTACAAATGCAGTCGGCAAATAATCTGGTTAAGTGTGCGCATCAGTTCGGACGGTCAAGTTGTTCGGCCGAAATCGGTCGGCTTATCGGTAGCAATGTGGGCCTAGCATTATACGGACATTCCATACAAAAATTAAAATTTTTTTGCGCGATGGTCATCGTTTATATTTTTATTTAAGCATATTTTGTAAAAGTACTAACACGAAAAGTGTGCACCGAAACTATTCGAATTTTGGTGATGAAGCTGTATCCGTACCATTATTAAATGCAGATGTGAAAAATTTAATAGTGGTCGTCTTTGCTTACGGCATACTTAATTACTAGTAGATTCAAAGTATCTGTTTGGACACTAAATAGTATTAAGAGGTGATTTAAGTTATTTCTAAATACTAAATAATAATAATAATAGATTGGCGCTTACACATATGTTAGTGTTTGGCCGAGCTTCTCCTTGGCTAAATACTAAATAATTCGGGAAAATAAAAAACGTTCGGTAACTTTTACTTTTTCAGGGGTTGATAATAAAATGAAATGTTTCGTGATTTGCCAAACTTTTCACAATTTTTTTGTTATTTAATCGGCTACTTTCGGGACTTCTTGAAATTTCTCGTGTTTTACTTTTCTGAGATTTTTTTTAAGTACTTTGGAGAATTTTTCAAGACTTTTTTATTTATTTGTAAATTTCTAGATTTTCGGCCGCGGTTTCGGTAAGAGCGAATTTTATTTGTGCGAAGTCGCACGACATCGCTACCCTACGGCCTTATGCCGACTGTGAACGGCGATTGTATTCTTCTGGAAAGATGTTGTTTCATGACAAAAATGTACTCGGAGGTTTACCATTGCCTGCCGAGGGCCGGCCGGCTTTGGAAAACCCTTTTTATTTTCTTTTACTTTTTGTTGTTGTTCGGAAACGCACTTTTAACCGCTACACCACAACGTCCGCCATTCATAAATACTATCATCTAGTCTAGTCTAGTCTGAAATACTGCAACATAAAAACCTAAATACTTTTGTACTTAGTATTTAGTAAATACAATTTTGCCCATCACTGATATGAACGTCATGAATCGAAAAACTTTAACATACACGTGTAGTCAAAGAATTAAACTTAAATTTAAAATTTACGAGCACTTATTTATTAATAAATTTGGTTTGAAATCAGAGGTGTTAAGGAGTGCAGTCATTTTAAACTAAATTATTCATTTGATTGAATTCACAAGTGATTGCACTCATTTTTTGTTAGTCCTGACTAAGACATCAAAAAACAGTTCTATAAAAAAGTGCGTGCAAAGATTGCTTTAGAATTTCGACCTTTATTGCTGAGCGTTCAGAAATGCCGCTCATTGCGTGATCGCTTCAATAGTATTTCATATGTTTTAATCTTAAGCCGCTAGCCTCGGCCTTAGACTGCGCAAAAATGACTAATTAGTAATCAATAACGGAAAAGACTAATGACTTCAACTTTGCAGTCTTTAGTCAAGTATGTCGTTGATGCTGTGGTTTATACATGTGTACATCACCAATTTAATATGGAAACTTACAATATTTTAGCAATAACTTACATTGTGCATTAATTTTGTAGCGAAGAAAAAAACAAAATACAGAGATAGAGAACTGTCAAATCGAATTAAGAATTTGCGCGTGTAAATGGGGTAATTCGCGATCGTAATAGGAGCAGCGAACAAAGTAATTAAGCCTCGGGAAAGCCGTATTACCCTTAACAACACTGAAAGACTAGCTAACGACGCGTCTTCAAAGGCGAAAATTATTGCCTACCATATGTCATTTTGTTTGCCAAACACGTATAAGTTTTATCAGTGGCAATATTTGCGTGTGGGGATTTTTCATTGTATGTGTTATTTAACGTCCAAGTACATAACCAAAAATAACACAGGCCCAGCGGCGGCTCCAGACTTTTTTTTTGGGTGTGTTTTCCGGGGAATTTGCTACTAATTCTTATTACTGTAAACGAGTAATTCTTGTATATATATATTAGGGTGATCCAGAGTAACTAACCTGACGAATTTGTGGCCTTAAATGACCTATTCACTGAGAAAGAAATTCTCCCATTTGGAAACATTTTTATTTCAAGTTAAAAGTTTTCGGTTGACACTTGAAATTTTCTATGTAAATAACATGTAAAAAAATTTGTTTTCATAAAAAATATTTTAACTTTTGAACCGTTAAGAAAAGTTATGAAGAGGGATAGAGGTTTTTCTAAGCATATTTTTGTAGGGCATTAAACTCTCTAAAAAATTACCCAGAAGTTGGTTGTCTTAGAGACGATTAAATGTATTAAATATGTTAATATATTGTTGGACGAGGTATAGCCTTGATAGAAAATTGTAATCGAACTTTCGCGAAAGACGAAGAATGAAAGCAATTTCTTTTGCAAGTAATACAATTACAGTTAAATAATTTAAAAAGTAATTTTTAAGCAAAAACACAACCGACTTCAATTCTCATATAAAAATTTAGGAGTACCGTTAATTTTTTCATAATCCAATGATCGGATCTAAACCAAATTAATATGGGGCCACCTGTGAGACACTACCTTTCCGATAGAAGAATAATTATCGAAATCAGTGGAAGTGGTCGAATGTATGCGGTAACATACAAGAAAAACAAAAATATTCCGACGAATTGATAACCTTCTTTGTTAAGTTGGTTAAAAATAAATATTCAAAACTTGTTAATATGTAGCGGTCTTATGATTATACAACGCAGCGTACTATTAACTTGTTTGACTTATGATAAGAGAAATTTTGAATTGTTAATTTTTTCGTTATTTAGTGTTAAAATAAATATAAAAATTTTTTTGTGATTTCAATGTGGAGAATTTGTCCTCCGGGAATGTTAAAAAATTCTGGTCACCTTACCTTAATCAACCTTTCGACAATGCTCTCATTGATCTGCTTTGTGGCCCAGTTCAATTTTAAGCCGAAATTCTAAACGTTTTGGCAGTTTCCTTTTCATTAGCTTGCTTTTAACCATTGTCCAATACCTACTCTCAATGTGCCGACACTATGGGTATTCACTGTCTTTGGAACAAAATCAAAATTGTTGCATTGAAGAAAGGTAATGGTGGATATAAAAATTACCATTTAAAAATTATTTTTGTAGATCTTTATCATACAAATTGAATTTCAAAATTATTTTGGAGTGTAATTTAAAAACTAGAAATAAGGGCCATTCTCTATCTATACATACCCATAATTAATGTGATTTCCAATTCTATTCTACAGGGCAAAGTGTACTTGTTCGACAAAGTCTTCAAGCCAAATGCATCCCAAGAGAAGGTATACAATGAGGCTGCCAAGTCCATTGTTACAGACGTGCTGGCCGGTTATAATGGTACGATTTTCGCCTACGGTCAGACGTCTTCCGGTAAGACACACACCATGGAGGGTGTTATCGGTGATCCGGCGAAGCAAGGTATCATACCGCGTATCGTCAACGATATCTTCAATCACATCTACACAATGGAAATGAACCTTGAGTTTCACATAAAGGTCTCATACTATGAAATCTATATGGATAAAATTCGTGATTTGCTTGATGTCTCGAAAGTGAATCTGAGCGTGCACGAGGATAAGAATCGTGTGCCGTATGTAAAGGGTGCTACAGAGCGCTTCGTCTCGTCGCCCGAGGATGTGTTCGAGGTGATCGAGGAAGGAAAATCAAATCGGCACATTGCTGTGACAAGTAAGTACGCCTAACGTTATAGCTAATTGTAAGCTTTTAATTGCTTTTTTGTCTTCCTTCTTTTTCTTTCAGACATGAATGAACATTCTTCGCGTTCGCATTCAGTATTTTTAATCAACGTGAAACAAGAGAACTTGGAGAACCAAAAGAAACTTTCCGGCAAATTGTACCTTGTAGATTTGGCTGGTTCGGAGAAGGTATCCAAGACTGGCGCCGAAGGTACTGTACTTGATGAAGCTAAAAACATCAACAAATCATTGTCTGCCTTGGGTAATGTGATCTCCGCACTGGCGGACGGCAATAAGACGCACATACCGTATCGTGATTCGAAGCTAACGCGTATCTTACAAGAATCTTTGGGTGGTAATGCACGCACCACAATTGTGATTTGTTGCTCACCAGCTAGTTTTAATGAGGCTGAAACCAAATCGACGTTGGAGTTCGGTCGCCGCGCCAAGACCGTTAAGAATGTGGTTTGTGTCAATGAGGAACTTACGGCTGAAGAGTGGAAACGACGTTATGAAAAGGAAAAGGAGAAGAACGCACGCCTTAAGGGTAAGATTGAGAAGTTGGAACTGGAGTTGGCTCGTTGGCGCGCCGGTGAAACTGTTAACGCCGAAGAGCAGGTCATTGTGGATGACCCCATGGAGGCAAGTACGCCCAATTTGGAAGTGGAGGCTCCAGCGAATACTGCTGGTCCTGTGCCTGCAACTCCTGCGGCCGGCCTTATGGTGGGTTCAATCACCGGCGATGAGCGCGCACGTCTAGAGGCTGAGCGCGAACG
>NW_023459270.1:64540-66592 GCF_013731165.1 Rhagoletis pomonella | reverse complement strand
AATCAAAATCAAACAAAATATCAGCGAATAGTTTTTCGTAGTTGCCCAAAAGATCCAATCAGTTTGTACGAATTAAAAACCGTGACTTTTGGCACGCTTACGCGATAAGTTGTTTTGCACGGTAGTGATATGCGTGCGACGAGTCACATTGGGTTTTTTCTAAATTTGCTGTAAAAACTAACGATTTATCATCTAGTAAAAAGGTACGATTTGAAAACAAATACCTCTTCCTTATAAATGTTAGTATTGTTTAAGAGTTAGTACTTCGAAATAAAGATTTCAACAGTTAGTATCCGTGTCAATGACGATGCGCAGAGAACGTTGTAGATATGCGGGTGGAGTGTAACATTAAACAGTAAAGGCGAACAATGCAACAAGCTGGCGAACGACATTTTTACTAACATTAAGTTGGAAAAACGCTTGGAAAATTTTCAAAAACGTAATTTGTTTTACTTCCCGTGTTGAACTTTGTTTTGCAGTACATAATGCAATTGGGATTAATTATATTCTATCCACCTGAGAAAAAAGCCGAAATTCTTCAGTGTCCATGAGCACCAGTAATAGTTTTGTTATTTAGTTGCAGTTATCGTTCAACGTATACTATTTTTCGTTTTGTTCATTATAAATGAACACTAAGTATATACATTATTTAACTTTTCGTTTATGTCAAGCGCTCGATCGAAATTATGATGTGGTTAATATGGATACAGTCATGTCAGTTATTTCCACTTTGGAGGGCACAACGATTACAAAAGAGCAATTGGAGGCCACCAGATTGGCAAAATTTATAAACGTCTTAAGGCGTCGTACAAGAGGATGAGCACTTAGCGCGCCGAGCTAAGTCTTTAGTAAAGAAATGGCGTGAAATTGTTGGAATTCAACAACAGCAACAGCATGTAACTGAAACAACGGCTATCCCTTCGTCTGCAGCTCTGCAACCTAGCATATACCAACAACAACGTATGCGGTCGCAATCAATATCCCCGGCAGCATCATCATTGCATTTTGATACAATACAGCAGCATTCAAATTCTAATAGTTGTCAAGCTGTTGCTGTGATTGCTGCTACCTGTACTTCTGAAAACACACCACGTCTAACGAGTGTGACATCTGTCCCTTTGTCTTCAATATCTGCAAGAAGTGCCAATGCGAATGTACATAATAGCAATAAAAGACTTGAAGGGCAAAATGAATTCGTTCAATCTGGGTTAAACATTCATGTCAGAAAACCGCCGACAAGTTCTGAGAATGTTCTAAGTAGTTTCGGTGATGCCCAGGACAGCAATATTGGTATAATATGTGATAATTCAACATTTCGCCATAAGGTAATTAAGCCTGTGAAACAACGTGTAACTCCGCTGGATCATACAGAAACTTTTATAATTGATCAATCATCAAATTCCAACTCGGAAAGCTTGATTCTTCCAACAAATAGTCGACCTTCAATCATAGCTCCTATTGTTATTGATATACAGGATTCAAAATCCGGCTCGAAGGACCAATATTTACGCAGGTGGCGTCGCACGAAGATGGAGCGCACCAGCGTAAAGTTAATGTAACGAAAAATAAGAATAAATAAAAGACAAAGTGGTTTCAGTACAGTGAATCAAAGGTCGTTTTATTTGTAGTTATCTGTGCGTTTAAATATTTTCATACACAAAAATTGGCTTACCAAACGAGATGTGACAGCTGCGGTATCTCCTTTCAGACGGTCTTCTAAGAAGTGACCAAGTGCTAACAAACGAAAAGGGATGTAGCCCACCGCACAGTAACTTTCGTTAAGTGTCCCCTCCAATAAGTTACCGTACAGTGGGGCTTATTGTTAGCGGCTGGAAAGATAGCCGTAACTTATGTATGTGTTTGTGTGCTCTTACATCAAGTGACAAAACGCGGATTAGGGTGGTGCAATATATTTAGGTCGCGGACCTAAACACACAGGTGTGCTTTTAAATGTCCCAAGTCAAGATTTTTGAGTACCGTCTCGATGATTTCTGCAAGCAGTACGGCGCCGCAAAGTTCCAATCGAGGTAATGAGATAGTCTTTACAGGGGC
>NW_023459270.1:60471-64440 GCF_013731165.1 Rhagoletis pomonella | reverse complement strand
TTTGATGTTTCCTTTTTCAGATTCGCGTCTTGATTGAGCCTGGTTTGTAGTAGATTCTACGTTACCCGATCGATCAGTTGTTGCTTTTGGCTGAATTGGCATATGGAGCAACTTGTGATGTCTCGAATGACAAGTGCTGCCCAGCAGATAGACAATTCAAGCAACTGCGAATGCTCTTCACGTAATCTACTCGCTCCGTCGGCTTTAGACGCAAAAATCTGTCGCACTTTGATAGCTTGTGTGCATTGCTGTTGCACATTTTACATGTTGCCTTTGTTACATTAGCTTGAAAGGCGCCAAGCTTTTTTGCAGGCGTCTCTGCACTTATTAACCCCGCAGTTGGCTGCAAAATAGCGTCGTCTAAACCAAACAAAGCACAATCCGCTAACTTAGATAGCAAACCCAACATAACTACTTCGGCATTCCCATCTTTGAAATCAAAAAAAACTCAAAAAGGAGAAAAAACGCAGAGATAAGGTTGACGTCAATGCTCAAGGTGGTATAGATAACATCGATGGTGTCAAAATGTCTGCTGTATTAGATGAAAATTCATCCAACCCACAACGTCGTCAGCAATCTGGGGACAACGCAGAACAATTTACGTCCTTTGTTAAGGAAGACAAATCTCGCTTAGCATATCCAGAAATCCTTTCACTTCTGGATAACAGCTCAGTTAGCTCTATGTTTCCTCCAGAAGGCTCTACAAATCCTGTTGATGACACAAATAAAGTAAAGTCATGGACTAGTAACAGTAGCCATGCGCCTTTAAACTTATCAACATCTGACTTAACTTTCACTGGAAAATTCAAGCAAGGCAATACATTGCCTTCGACAACTTCTGGCAACGAATTAATTGTGTTCAATGCGCACCGTCGCACCGTTTCTCCAAAACAGGTTCCTACAAATAGCTTTTCATTACAAACTGGACACTCGGCAACAAAAATTATGCCATGTCGAGAAGTTGGCTCAAATTCTAATGACAGCAATTCGAATAGTCAAGCTTCTCAAATGGATCTCATCGATATAGTTAGTAATGATAAAATTGTGCATGCTTTTCAGGCCCAAAGAAAACAAGATAGTTCGAATCCCCAACAAAAAACAGTTGGGGCTGCAAACATATCAACGTCGCAAGCAGTACCAGCACCGGCATTTTTCCCACAAAAAATTCCACCCTCGAATACTATGGAAGCTACGATTGTTGCGGCTTCAAATACTCTTGTTTCGTCGGACAAAAAAACTACCTAGAAAGCGAGGTCGTAAAAAAGGATCTAAGGGTGTTGATTCTGTTATTGCAAAAGAGACAAGTCTCACTTCCCAAATGCTCATGACATCTTTGGGTAGTGGAAATAAAAAGGTCAAAACCACAAAAGAGCTGTATGCTGAAATGCAAAACCGAAAATTAGGTATAGCCGTCACTTCGTCTTCGCCGACTTCAAGCGGCTGGCCAGTACCACAGCAACAAACCTCTCGTCCCACATCATCTTGTTCAGAACCTTCCTTGCAATCGCCGCACACATTCGATGCTTGTTCAACTAATGCTACTATGTCTATCGGGACGACACGATTTACACCTGATAATTTCCTAAATAATACACATGCTGACGAAGGTGAAACTACTAGCGATACAGTCACTTCAGAACCATCACGCGATAGATCCGCATTACCTCAGCACTTAAAGCGTTCTTTATCCATTGATAGCAACAGTAATTCACAATTCCTTTCTTCAGTAAAAATTACTGCTATTCCGCGGTCTACGACCGAAATGCAAAGTAGTGATACCGCGAATCAAATTGCCGCCGTTGAGAGACAGTTGCTTGAAATCTTTAAAAAATTGCCACCTGTACCGAATATAACTGCTATTGAGTTGAAATTTACGGAAGAATCAATACCGTGTACTTGCAAAATTACTGAAATTTCTCCAGAAAACCGTGCTCAAAAGGAATCTATTAAAGCGCAGGAAGCTGAAATAGAGACTATAAAAGTAGTACCTGAGCAAAACAATAGGCAAAGCGCTTCTCAAGAGCGAACCTTTGATAAAACGGTTGTAAGGAGTGAGGCAACTGGTGGAAGCACTATAATTCCTGGGGTATCTGAACTAAAGCAGATGCCACAGGAGACGTCTCCATCACCCTCAACACGTCCAAAGCCTAAAAAATCCATATTCGACCTAGATTTCGATGATGATGATGATCCACTAAACACTTTAAAAGCTGAAGCCGCTGCTGCCATTTTAGAAAAAGAGAATGTAGACGAAACTCTTAAAATTGAAGAGCAAGCAGAACCACAAGTGAGTAACACAGTCGTAAATCAGTTTGAATCACAGTTACTCGACTATAAAATGTCCATTGAACAAGCAATGATTGAGGAGGCACCAATGCGTATATTTCCCACGTATGAAGTAGAAGCGGATCCCCTTTGTATGGCCAAACAACGTTTCGACATACAAACGCAAAAAATTACAAAATTTCACATTGATGCCTTACATAATTGCTTCATACCGAACGTAAACGGTAACTGGGATAATGCAAATAGCACCATAGGCTCTAAAGTGACACTGGATGAAGTCATAGCAGCCGTTGATGCCGAGACCGGATATGTTATATCCGATGGCTGCAATGTTGTTCCAAAGTACGGTTCCCTTGTGAAAGAACGAATCCGTAAAGATTTAAGTCATATAAGTTTTTCCAAAAATTATAAGTCGAAAAAGGTAACTGCTACCATGGAGCAAATGTACGTCGTACCATTTCTGGGTGTTGCTCGTTCAATATTGGTCTTCGAGCCTAAAAAGTAACCACATTATACAGTCTACACAGCATCTCATCTGAGTTTTTCAACTGCCTCAACATTTTTCCACATTGGTCACGACAGCATCACGTTCGCCTACATCTACAACCTGAGTTTTTCGCACCACATCATCATCGCTTAACCGGCTGTTGAAATCGCTTAACCGGCTTCATCACATTGACCACAAGTAGCACGTTTGCATCACATCATCACATTTGCATCACAGCACCACTAGTTTCAGCGACACATTCTTTAACAAACCAGCATATCGCACTACACGGCATATAACAACACATTAAGGTACGTGGTTGAATTTCATTGCACTTGTGTGTGTACGAATCTTAACAAAAAAAAAAAAGCGCGCGTGATTATTTTGTAAAAATAAAAAGGGGAGAAAACTCAGTGCTTATATATTTTTCCGAAAACAAAAAAATAGAACATTTTCACGTTTTTTGATATTCACGTTAATGAATTGCGCGAACGTCCATTTTGATTCTTAATACGGTGTCGTTTGTGTAAAAAATACCAGTCGCATTTACCGAAGCACAAGATTGATAAAATTTATTCTTTTCTTGCAAAGCACAGAATTTAGTTTTTTCTCATTTTACTGGCTTTCACTTTATTTGCATTTTATTAATCGCGTAACTTCAAGTATATTTTGCGAAACTCCTTTGGTTTCTTTTCACAGTGCACTTGTCGATTATTAGTGGCGCGCTTGTACATATTGCTGATCACTTCACTGGATTGTTTCCCCCATTTATTTGTTTGTTGCATAAAATCACAGCCGCGCTTGAATAAACACAATTTCTTCATCAGAAATTTTAAATAAACTGCATATTGTGAATATCAATTATTTACACACGTATATCACATATTTGATAAGTTGGGTGGCGAGTGACTTGCACATTTTTGCATATACGCACATACACATACGTAATTACGTATTCGACAGTCTTACTTGGCTTGAAAATAAATAAATCGGTATTTAAATATACAAGATATCCTTTTTTGTTCTTATAAGAATCAGGCTTATTTCGTGCTAAGCGTTTTTAGTGGCAATGTTTCCCTACAAATCGGCGATTTCTATTACTACAGACAAATTTCTTTTCTTGCGTCCAGTTGAGTGGTCTTTGGTTGTCAAAAATGGATACCTTTATTCGTCAGGCAGATTCAGTAGCAGAATTT
>NW_023459270.1:55468-60371 GCF_013731165.1 Rhagoletis pomonella | reverse complement strand
TTTTTTGCAGGCGTCTCTGCAGAAGTCCGAGAGCTTGGTGGTTTAGGTTTCGAAGCTATATCTCCCCTAAGACCTGTGACGGTTTCCAGTGTTTGAAACCGATTGGATAGGAATTTATTCATATCTACCCATTTGGAAATCTCAGTTTTATTTTCTATAGTTTGCTCCCATAGTGCCAGTGTCGTTTCTGGCAGTTCTGTCGAACACAAATATGTGAATATTGCATCCCAAATAGAAACATCAATCTGATCACACTGGAGCGACGAGATGCAATTATTTATGTCGCGTTGCAGTTTCTTGATAGAGCTACCGCATTCACTCTCAACTGCGTTTAAATTAATCAATACCTTTAACTGAGCGTTGACGAGGATACGTTTATTTTCGTACCTGTCACAAAGATTTTTCCAGGCTGCACCAAAGCCATCGTTGGTTAATGGGGATCTCTGCACTATTTCCTTGGCCTCCCCTTGAGTCTTTTGCCGGAGGTGATACAGCTTCTCAACTGGGGTAAGGCGCTTATTGAGAATATATATAGCCGTAAACATGTCCCTAAACGATGGCCACGAAAGATAATCTCCTTTAAAAACGTCTTTGTCACAAGGAGGGAGATGAATGTTAAGCTCGCGACCTGACTTGTATTCGCTTTCCTTTTCGGTCTTTGCGAGTTGCTCTGAAAGATCAGCCATAGCTGCTTGGCACCGCAAAAAACTGAAGTAGGTGCTTTTATACTTCTTTTTAATCGATGTCAGGTCTTTTGTTTCGAGCTCTTTTGATGCGCAGAGTTCATCATAAGACCCCTTTACCTTTTCCCACAGAGCCTTTACTTCGTCCTTTTGGAAAGCTAAGGAGTGCTTTGTGTGCTCTGATGGCTGCATCGAGTTGTAAATAGTCAGAATCAAATTCTGCTACTGAATCTGCCTGACGAATAAAGGTATCCATTTTTGACAACCAAGGACCTCTCAACTGGACGCAAGAAAGGAAATTTGTCTGTAGTAATAGAAATCGCCGATTTGTTGGGAAATATTGCCACTAAAAACGCTTAGCACGAAATAAGCCTGATTCTTATAAGAACAACAAAGGATAACTTGTATATTTAAATACCGATTTATTTATTTTCCAGTAAGTAAGACTGTCGAATACTTAATTACGTATGTGTATGTGCGTATATGCAAAAATGTGCAAGTCACTCGCCACCCAACTTATCAAATATGTGTGTATACGTGTGTAAATAATTGATATTCACAATATGCAGTTTAGTGAAAATTTCTGATGAAGAAATTGTGTTTATTCAAGCGCGGCTGTGATTTTATGCAACAAACAAATAAATGGGGGAAACAATCCAGTGAAGTGATCAGCAATATGTACAAGCGGGCCACTAATAATAGACAAGTGCACTGTGAAAAGAAACCAAAGGGGTTTCGCAAAATATACTTGAAGTTACGTGATTAATAAAATGCAAATAAAGTGAAAGCCAGTAAAATGAGAAAAAACTAAATTCTGTGCTTTGCAAGAAAATAATAAATTTTATCAATCTTGTGCTTCGGTAAATGCGACTGGTATTTTTTACACAAACAACACCGTATCAAGAATCAAAATGGACGTTCACGCAATCCGTTAAGGTTAGCCGATACACCAATAAACGTGAAAATGTTCTATTTTTGTTTTCGGAAAAATATTAAGCACTGAGTTTTCTCCCCTTTTTATTTTTACAAAATAATCACGGTTTTTTTTTTTTTGTTAAGATTCGTACACACACAAGTGCAATGAAATTCAACCACGTACCTTAATGTGTTGTTATATGCCACGTAGTGCGATATGCTGGTTTGTTAAAAAATGTGTCGCTGAAACTAGTGGTGCTGTGATGCAAACGTGATGCTGTGATGCAAACGTGCTGCTTGTGGTCAATGAGATGCAGCCGGTTAAGCAATTTGAACAGCCGGTTAAGCGATGAACCAAACAATCGCTGCTTGAGTAGCTCTTGTGGCACGTTGGTTGTGGTGCGAAAAACTCAGGTTGTAGATGTAGACGAACGTGATGCTGTGGAAAAATGTGGCGATCGGTTGAGGCAGTTGAAAAAAACTCGGATGAGATGCCGCGTGGACTGTATAATGTGGTTACTTTTTAGGCTCGAAGACCAATATTTACGCAGGTGGCGTCGCACGAAGATGGAGCGCGTAAAGTTAATGTAACGAAAAACAAGAATACATAAAAGACACAGTGGTTTTAGTACAGTGAAATCAAAGGTCGTTTTATTTGTAGTTATCTGTGCATTTAAATATTTTCATACACAAAAATTGGCTTACCTAACGAGGTGTGACAGCTGCGATATCTCCTTTTAGACGGTCTTCTAAGAAGTGACAAAGTGCTAACAAACGAAAAGGGATGTAGCCCACCGCACAGTAACTTTCGTTAAGTTTCCCCTCCAATAAGTTACCGTACAGTGGGGCTTATTGTTAGCGGCTGGAAAGATAGTCGTAACTTATGTATGTGTTTGTGTGCTCTTACATCAAGTGACAAAACGCGGATTAGGGTGGTGCAATATATTTAGGTCGCGGACCTAAACACAAACAGTTTAGAAACTGTGGTTAGCTTGGAAAATTGACTATAATTCTCAATATCATTTTTATTGCCGCTTTTAAGGATAGGCGTAATAAAAGTCACTTTCCAGTCATCAAGGAAGACTCCAGCAGCAAGTGACATGTTGAAAAAGTGCCATAGAGGCTTAATCAAGGCAGGATAACTTTTAATTAGAACGACCGATAAGCCATCAACATCTGTATTAGTGGATGGCTTAAGCTGATTAATGCCATCAATGACATCTTCGACAGTCAAATCTAATTTCCCGAAGTTGTTGGAAGTATCTGAGTTAAACAGGAGATCTTCAGGGAAAAAGCCATGATCAGCATTGTCTGAAATAAAATTCGAAGAAAAAAATTTGACAAACAGATTAGCAGCATCAGAGATGGAATTAGCTGAAACCCCTTTAAGATGAACCGACGCAGGTATATTTGAGCAGTTTTTCTTAGCTTAGGCCAAAAGGCCTTGGGGTTACATTTAATATTGCTTTCTATATTACGAATATAATTTCGATGCAAAGACTTGTTGAGTTTGTTGAATTTATCTCTGTAACGAAAACTAACATCATTAGAATACTTTTGCTTTTTATAAAACTTATTCTTCAAGTTCCTTAGTCGTTTGAGTTCTCTAGAGAACCACGACCGCTTCGAAGGTTTAGCACTTAACATCGGGATGTGACTCACGCAAGTGTCAACTATGATAGATTTAAAAATATCGTAACAGCCAGCTACGTCAACCTTTTCAAATAGCCGAGACCAATCCAGCTCAAACAAATTATTTAATTCCACAAAATTACAACGCGAGTAGTTAAAAGCAACTGTTTTACTACTACCTGGGAGTTCAAAATATTTAAAAAATTCAAATCCCAACACCAGTGGACTATGATGCAGGTTGGAAGGCGAGATGTAACTGGCCGCATGCGAGAGCTTAAAATTAATATTAGAGCTAACAAATATTAAATCTAAAATTCGATTAAGTCCATTTAGATAACCATTGATCTGTGACAATTCAATACATAGGAAGTTATCAATTACGTAAGATTCGCATAAACTATTAACATTACATGGAGTGAGAAAATTACTATTATCCATAAAGCTCCAAGAAATATTACCTAAATTGAAATCGCCTAAGACACAAAGTTGACTGTCACCAATTTTCTCGTGAAGTGCTAGGATATTGTCAATATGTGCCTTATATGTGACATCCGAGCTGCCTGGCGGGATATAGGACACGCAAATATACAGCACACCACACGCACCTTGTAATTTTACGCAAAGTTGATCCAGCACGGAATTGGAACCCGGTAGCTCATAACAAGAAGCACGAAGATAGCTGCGTGTAGCAATAAGCACACCACCACCCCTACTAACACCAGTTTTAGCAAAATCTCTATCCTTGCGAAAAACGGAAAAGAGAGCTGTGTTGAAGAACTCCGCATCAAAAAAGTTAACAATTAGCCAAGTCTCGGTTAGGACGAAACAGTCGTAATCCAGTTGCGAACTCAAACCGTAAACGGATTCAGATTTGGTTCTGAGTCCCGAAGTATTTTGATAATAAATGCTTGTTTTGCGGGCACCAGAAGCAGAAGGGTTTTTTTTACTTCTTGGGCTGAGGCTGACGACCTTTTTGAAAAAAATCAAATGGTCGGATTTGAAGGCCAAATATTTGATGTCAGCATTTTATTATATTGACGTTCTGGAACTCCAAGCTTGAAATTTATGTATTTAATATCCTCCGAATTAGTATTTTCCTTAAGAAGCTTGTAGCACAAAATCTCATTCCTATTCATAGCCGCATGTTTGGCGACATATTCTCCGTATTAACGGAGGGCAAAAACGAAGAAATATGAAGCCATTTGTGACGAACAACAACTCCCAGCTCAGAGTTATCGTTAGTTCCAAATACACAAAGCCTTTGTTTTTTATGAGTGAGATTTTTAGGCATAACAGACCACTGTGCATTATTTGGATGTGCATTGTTAGCAGCATTATTCGCTATTGTATTATTTGACGTAACATTATTAGCCACAGAAGCGGCATACGACGAAGCAGCATCAGTAGCGCACGCGGGCGGTGCAGGTAAAGAGCATGAGTTGGCAAATGCAGCCGGCAACGTGCCAACAGGAGTGGTAGGCGAAGGAAAAGAAGAAGCAACAGCAGACAAACCGGTATTACTACCAGGTGTAATTGAAAAGCCAGTATTAACACCCGGCGCATCAGAAACACAATGCATTTCTGTGATCTTATCAACTACTAGATTCTTAGCAGTACCAACAGCATCTGTTTACGCTAGCCCCCTTCACCTTAAGTATGTTTATGAAGTAGAG
>NW_023459270.1:40739-55368 GCF_013731165.1 Rhagoletis pomonella | reverse complement strand
ACGCCGTTTTAAAGGAAGAAAGCACCACTACAAAGGTCAGGGTTGTATTCAACGCATCATGCCCAACCGCTAATGGCATGAGTTTGAATGATGTCCTTCTTCCAGGCCCAGTACTTCAGGCCGATTTACCCACTCTTATACTACGTTGGAGACTGTACAAATACGTATTGAACAGCGATATAGAAAAGATGTATCGACAAATTTGGGTAACTCAAAATCAAACAAAATATCAGCGAATAGTTTTTCGTAGTTGCCCAAAAGATCCGATCAGTTTGTACGAATTAAAAACCGTGACTTTTGGCATAAACTGTGCTCCTTACCTTGCGATAAGGACATTACACCAGCTTGCTGATGATGTGGAGAGCTCTCATCCAATCGCATCTGACATTTTGCGGAAATGTATGTATGTTGACGACGTACTCGCCGGGGGATATAGCGTCGAAGCTGCGATAAGAGCTCGAGAAGAGATATCACAGGTGCTAAATTCAGCCGGGTTTCCATTACGAAAATGGACTTCAAACTCTAGCAAAATACTTCAAGGATTACCAAAGGTAATTTACTTAGTGAAGATTTCTTAGAGTTTGAAGATACCAGCGCACTAAAGGCTTTGGGCATCAGATGGAACGCCCATTCCGATTACTTCTACTTTATAGCGAAACCAATTGAAAATAGTAGCATTATTACAAAAAGGGCGATACTTTCAGCCATCGCCAAACTGTTCGATCCACTGGGTTGGCTTGCACCGGTTATAATCGTCGCCAAGATCATTATGCAGAATATTTGGTTAGAAGGAACAGGTTGGGAACAAACCGTATCTCCAAATACCTGGGATCGTTGGCAAGCATTTACGCATGATTACGCGGAATTAAACAACATCCGCATACCAAGATGGGTATATTTAACGCAAACCGATAATGTGGAAATACATGGGTTTAGCGATACTGCGGAAAAGGCATACGCGGCGACAGTTTTTCTAAGGGTTCAGACTGAGGATAAAGTTTTCGTCAAACTACTTATGGCAAAAACAAGGGTAGCGCCGGTCAAAACAATATCTTTGCCCCGATTGGAGATGTGTGGTGCAGTGTTACTGGCCGAAACAATTGAAACTGTCGTTGAAAACCTTAGCCTTGCTCATTTGAACGTGAATTTGTGGACGGATTCAACGATAGTTTTAGCTTCGATTCGGAAACCTCCGTGTTCGTGGTCAACATTTGTTGCCCACAGGATAACAAAGCTAGTAGATAAGGTAGGAAACAAAAATTGGCGCCACGTGGATTCGGCATCAAACCCAGGGGATCTAGCCAGCAGAGGACTCTCGGCGAGTGATCTAGTCAACAACTCCTTGTGGTGGCAGGGTCCTTCTTGGTTACAAGAAGACTATCCGAGATGGCCAGCACAAGAATCGGACTATGACACAACCATTGAAGGAAAAAGGGTGCTAGTTCATGCAACAACAAAAGTAAACGACTCTCACGACATTCTCGATCGGTTTTCTGATTTGTCCGGGGCTTTAAGAGTTATATCTTATATTATGAGATTCTATCAAAGAATCAATCCCAAAACAAAATCTTCCTTTAAAGGGGAGTCTCGTTCAATTTCGTCCAACGAAATTAAAACAACGACCCAACGCTTCATAACAATTTGTCAAAAACAATATTACAGCGAAGAATATATAAGGTTAAAATCTGGAAAATCCATCGACGGAAAAAGTGAAATCCTGCCTCTTAACCCGTTCATCGACAAAGATGAGATTCTGAGGGCTGGTGGTCGTCTGAGCGCATCTTGCGACCTGTCCTACAATGAACGTCATCCTATCATTCTTCCGTACGGTTGTAGGTTGTCCCGTCTCTTTGTCCAGTTTATCCATACAATTTCCGTGCACGGAGAAAACCAGCTCATGCTGCGACTCATCCGATCGCAGTATTGGATTCCCAGGGTGAAAAACTTGATACGGTCCGTTGTTGTTGTTGTTGTTGTAGCGGCTACAACAACCCCGCCCGGATCGGTTGATATCTCAGTCGTTGTCGTCAAGTTCCACTAACGGCAACCCTAGGAAGCGTGCAGCTTCTGTGGGATCTGTCCACAGGCACAGGGCCGTTAGGGTAGTCGGGTTTTCCGGGCATGCGAAGAGATGGTTCGAGTCATGTGGGGTCTCTCCGCATGCCGGACATTCGTTCGGCACATCCTCATTCAGCCTACTCAAGTAGGAGTTTAACCTGCTGCAGTAGCCGGAGCGAAGTTGAGCAAGTGTAGTGCGTGTCTCCCGAGGCAGATGAAGCTCTGTCTCGTCAATATCCGGGGGTGGTATGCCTAGAACGGCATTCACAGGTCGAGAGTCTACATAACTCGAGACTGAGTCCCTGTGAATGCCGTTCAGGGCCTGTCTGTACGCTGTCGGGTCCAGAGGTTGCTTAATGAACCTCTGGACTTCGTCCGTCAGTTCATATAGATGCCTCCTGACGTGCCTAGGCGAGGGCTCCTCTGCAAGCAGCTGTCTGTTTGGGTGGCCACTTCTGTGGCTCCCGATCAGGAACTGCTTGCAGAGCATTATGTTGTGCTCCCTAACTGGGAGCATTTGCGCCTCGCCGTGCAAGTGATGTTCTGGTGACATCAGGAGGCATCCCGTCGCTGTCCTAAGTGCCGTATTTTGTCCCGTCTGTAGCTTCGTCCACTGCGTCCTACTAGTCCCTGGCGACCACACTGGCGCTGCGTAGTTCAAGACGGGCCGGCCTATTGCCTTGTATGTTTCCAGCAACGTTTCTTTGTCTTTGCCCCAAGTAATGCCGGCTAGCGACTTGAGGACCTTGTTGCGGCTCTGTACTTTATTGACAATAGCGGTTGAGTGCGCAGAGAAGGAGAGCAGGCTGTCGAATGTTACTCCGAGTATTTTGGGGTTATTCACCGTCGGAATTGGTGTGTCATCGACGTGAATCCCCAGCGGTAGCCTGACCTCCTTCGTCCAGGTTGTGAACAGGGTCGCGGAGGATTTCGTAGGGGAGAGGGCTAGACACTTTGCAGTGAAGAAGCGAGAAAGTTCGGAGAGATAGCCGTTTACTTTCGAACACAGGTCATCAATTCCATTCCCAGTCGCCATAATCGAGCAATCGTCGGCATAGGAGACAATCGAGACTCCCTCTGGTGGTTGAGGGAGCTTTGAAATATAAAATTTAAACAGTAGCGGGGAAAGGACACCACCCTGAGGAACCCCCTGTTTTATTTTTCGCTGCTTACTCGTTTTGTCTCTGAACATTACCGACGAATGTCGACCACTTAGATAATTTGCCGACCACCGTTTGAGCCTCTGTGGGAGAGAGGAGGCCTCTATATCTTCTAGTAGCGTGGAATGGCAGACGGTGTCAAACGCCTTTGACAAGTCCAACGCTACTAGAATCGTTCTCTCACAGGGACGGTTACGGTTAAGGCCACGAGTTATCTGAGTGTTTATGGCGTTAAGTGCTATTGTTGTACTGTGCACTTTTCGGAAACCATGCTGATGCTTCGCTGGGGTCAGGTGATTTGTGAAGTACGGGAGTAGCAAGGCCTCGAGTGTCTTCGCTACCGGGGAAAGGAGTGTAATCGGACGATACGAATCTCCTTTGTTTGCAGGTTTCCCCGGTTTGAGCAGTGGGACCACTCTCCCCACCTTCCAGATGTCTGGGATGATGAGAGTGGCCATTTACAAATTGAGGACCTCCGTTAGGTACGCTACCCCCGCAGGACCCAAATTTTTCAGCATCAGCATGCATATTCCGTCGGGACCCATGGCTTTGGAGGCTTTCGCCTTCCCGATGGCCACCTGAACTTCACCGCAAGTGAAAGCAAGGGGGGCACAAGTTGTTGGCAGTTTGTGCAGCCTTCTGGTCACTCGACGCTTGGCTTTGTCCACCGGAGGATGCAGTATGAACTGCCGGCTAAAGTAGCTCGCGCATCGCTCCGGGTCCGACGAAGCATGGTCGCCGAAGGAAATTTCGACTCTGTCGTCGTGCTTCGTCGGATTAGACAATGACCTCACGGTTGACCAAAGCTTGCTCACACCAGAGGTGAAGTTGCAAGTCTTCAGATGCTCCTCCCACTTCTTCCGCTTATGTACGTTTACAAGTTGCCGAATCTCCGCGTTGAGATCCCTAATACGGGGATTTCCGGGATCGGCCTGACGAAGGCTATCACGCTCATTGGCTAAAACAGCCGCTTCGGCAGGGAAGTTTGGACGTGGGTCCGATATGCACCCTGCCGGTATGAAGCGAGCTGCAGCAGCAGTGATAGCCCTGCGGAACTTACGTTCACCGAGATGGACGTCGGTTGGTGTGGGGAGCGATGTGAAGGTGTTTTCAGTAAACTCCGCGTAACCTTTCCAGTCAGCTTTAGAAAAGTTGACATAGGTCCGGTGTTTGGCGGAGGCAAAGTCGGTTGGTTTATCAATCGAGATGACTATGGGTAGATGGTCTGATGCTAGAGTCAGCATAGGTCGCCACGTTATGCTGTTTATCAGACCAGCGCTGACTATTGTGATGTCTGGCGAGCTACTGCAGTTACCCATAATCCTGGTGGGTGCGTCGTCGTTCATTGTGCAGAATGTCGAATCGTCTATCTGCTCAGCCAAGTCTGTTCCCCTACGATCGTTTGACAGGCTTGAGTGCCAAAGGTCGTGGTGCGCATTAAAGTCACCTACTACCATACGGTTTTCACCTCTGAGGAGCGCACCTATATCAGGGTGATATCCTGCCGGGCAGCAGGTGACAGGGGGTATGTATATATTAAATATTTCGAGCTCGACATCGCCTGACCGGATAGCGATGCCCTGACATTCTAGGGTGGTATCCCTGCGGTCGATGTCTGCTTCGATAAGACGATACTGCACGGTGTGGTGCGTGATGAACGCTAAGCCACCACCATTATCTCGCTCGCGATCTCGACGGTGCACGTTGTACCCGGCACAATTCAACAAAGTTGAATTGCTGTGCAACTTCGTCTCTTGGACCGCAGCTATTAATATACCATGCCGACACATGAAGGCGGTTATCTCCTCAATCTTGCTCTGTAGCCCGTTACAGTTGAATTGGAGGAGCTTCATGTGGTTCGGGAGACGTGTTGTGATGTGGGGTGTGAGTGAGGTGTATGTTCTTGCCGCCGTTGGCTGTGTGTGCTGCTGAGGTGATTGCCTCCCTGTGGTGGTAGTAGGGGGCGTCGCAATTGATGTCAGCGACCGAGCAGCGCAACACGGGCCCTCGAAGTTCCCCGTCCAATCTCGCGTGGTGCGCAGACCTGAACATGCCCTAAAGTGGCACCAGCCAAGGCAGGTGTTGCACTTGACTGATGTCACATTACGGAATATTCTGGTCTGACATACCGTGCAGATTGTAGGGGGAACCAGGAGTTGTTGGCGGCGGCGTGTGGGTGGTGGTGCGGTTGTGTGTGTTATGTGGTCTGTGGTGGCTGTGGTATGTTGTTGTGTTGTGGCGACTGTGTGTGGTTGCTGTGTGAGTGTGTGGGGCTGCACGGGCGGACTATGGGTTGCCGTGGAGGCTGCTCTGTTTGAGCAACAGGGGGCCACGTACGACGTGGTCCACTGTCTGTGTGTCCGTAGTCCCGAGCAGACCCTGAGGTGACTCCACCCCTCGCAGGCATTACACTTGACTGAGGTGGAGTTGTGGTGTAATCGACTTCGGCATACACAGCAGGTGTATATTTCTGGCCCAGGGTTTGACTCGATGCCAGCCCTGAGTAGGAGAATGCGTAGTGAATGTTGCCCTATGGACGGACAACTTCTGAGATACTTCGCCGACCTAAACGGGGTTAGATCGCCGAAACAACAGCCCTTGGTCGGGTGAAACCCGAGTCTTTCCGGTACGTAGAACCGGCTGTCGTGGGAATGTGATACGGTCCGTCATACATAACTGCTAGGTCTGCTCGATCCACAAGAAACGGTCGCAAACTCAACTTATGGGAATCCTTCCCAAAGAACGCACAACCTTTTCCCGTGCATTCACAAACACGGGGGTGGATTTCGCCGGCCCGTTCGACATCACGTCCTACCGGGGCAGAGGATGTCGCTTGTCAAAAGGCTACATGTGTCTTTCCGTCTGCTTCTCGACGAAAGCCATTCACCTTGAAGCTACCAGCGACCTTAGCACCGCGTCCTTTCTAGCCGCTTTCGCAAGATTTGTTGCTAGACGAGGGTGTCCAAAAAATGTTTGGTGCTAACTTTGTCGGAGCCTCACGATCTTTACGAGCGGAATTTAAAGCATTTTTAGCTGAGGCACGCAATAGCACCCTCACTAAATACAGCCATCAAACCTTAGAGTGGCATTTCATACCCGCTGCGGCCCCTCACATGGGCGGTTTGTGGGAAGCTGGGGTGAAAAGTTTCAAAACCCACTTTAAAAAGATTGCGTCCGAGCACAAATATACTTTTGAAGAGTTCAGCACACTCTTATGCCGTATTGAGTCTTGTCTCAACTCACGACCACTAAGGCCCTCTTCAAACGAACCGTCTGACCTGGAGCCGCTTACCCCAGGTCATTTCCTAGTCGGCGGGCATCTTCTTGCCCCACCCGAAATCGACGTAAACGAAAATCCTGCCTCGATCGTAAATCGATGGCAGAAACTGAAGGCCCTACATCAGACATTTTGTAGGAGATGGAAACTGGAATACCTCACCGAGCTGCAGGAACGCATCAAGTGGAAACATCCACAAACCAACTTAAAACAAGGGGACCTGGTCGTCGTTAAAGAAGAAAACCTGCCACCAAACGAATGGAGATTGGGCAGAATAGTCAAGCTACACCCAGGTTCCGACAACCGAGTAAGAGTAGTCGACATCGAAACAGCTAAGGGAGAAATCAGAAGGAAAATTGCAAAATTGGTCCTACTTCCGCCCTACAACGAAAATAGCACCACCTCGCAGTAAACTTCCTACCTACTCTGTATTCCACTTCACAAAACCCACCTATTCCACTTCTTACTCCCTACGCAATCCCACATCTCAAATGCCAATGGCGCTTCAGAGTTCAGCATTCTCAAACACCAAATATTCCAGCAACAGAATTATCGCTATGAATAATTTCAAGAGCGCATCTCAAAAACATGAATACTTAAGTAATATAAAAGAATCTTCTGATTCCGTCACCCAGAGTTTTTTTAGCATAATAACAAACTCCTATTTAAACACAATAACATAAGACACATATTTATATATGCCATATACATACATATAAGTATACATAGGCTTGTTATGGAATAAAATGTCTTACAATAGCTGTTGGACGTGGCTAGTGCAAGCAACTTTCCAAGCCCCTTCAATATCAAGAATTTCTAAAAACAAAAAAAAAAAAAAAAAATTAACTGCAGCAGCAGTTACAAGAAAAGTAACTTTTGAAAGCTGTTGCACTTTCCGCAACTCGAACTTTCTGATATCACTACCTTTGTCTGTTTGCACGGTGAATGCCAAACAAACTTTCGGCTATGCTACCCGACATTGTTTATGCTCATAATTATTCAATGGCCAGAAAAAGCGTTTGCATTGCCACGTTCAACCGCATCTTTACTCTATCACAGACAGAAATATACGCATGTTTTGCGCGTACAGGAACTAGCAAGCATTTGCTAGCTTCACTGCCAGCTGGCGTCCACGGTTGCAGTTCGAACATAATACATTTTTTTAATTATTTCAGGAGAAACAAAAATAAAACAGGACTTATACGTATATTTCATATTATTCTGACTTTTATCAACATACGCGTCAATTTCTTTGTGGCAGTCACTGACGACTGCGTTCCGATGCATATGTACGTTTGTACAATGTAAATAAAAATAAAAAAAATATTTTTGGATATTCATAAACAAAATTCGTCATTTATTTCAATTCACTTTATCTTCACATTGTTTGAATATTGTTATGACGACACCCATATCAGAACAGTATTCACTCAAACTCAATTTTTGAAGGTAAACTCATTCATTGGTTTTTTTATATGAATAATTCATATGCCGTTTTGAATGAATTCATGCAGCCCTCTACTTCGTATGCATGAAAAACTGTATTGCAGGGATTAAAATTAATAAAAATCAAAGTTTTTGCTCGACATTCGAATTTATTCTGTTTCGAATTTCGAAATTCGAATATTTTCATTCAACCGACGTTAAGATAATTGTTCTTATGTTCTAATTTGCTGCTTAATTGCTTAATTTTTTTCTACAGTTCCTATCAAACGAAAGCAAAAACCAGAAATGAAGTTTCATGAACTATGTGGTAGTTTAAATCTACACTGCAGTCTTTATGTTCCTTTAGTTCACAAGATCATAAGAGACTGCATCTGGAATATCATGAGCTGAATTAGGGTGCATGAGCCATTTCAAAACCAAGACTGTAGCTTCCAGTGGCGGTAGAGTTTGTGCAGCAGCCCAAACAAGACGATTCAAATTGTGTTTATCTGAGAGGTTGGAGCCTTCTGCAATTGGGACAAACCCTACGCTACTTCCAGATTTAACGAATCTCAGAGCATTCGTTAATAACTCACGACCCTCGGTTTGTTCAATATCAGCAATAACCCAAATAGTTAGGAAGTGTAGTTTAGCGTTACCAATATTTTTGGTTGAATGTTTACCGATGAAATATTTTAAATTAGTCAAAAGAGTCGCCGTCATATCTCGATTTGAGAGTTGGCCCAGACCCCGCACGTTCGTTAAATCTTTGCTTTCATTTCCAGAAAAATCGAGAAATTCAGAGGCTTCATTACTAAGAATGCGTTGATTTAAGCGTGGCATTACATGATCCTGATTCATTAAGTAATCAATAACAGAAACAGAGTCTGTTAAATCTCCTTTATATACCGCTTTCTGAAAAATGCTAGCCTGTTGAATAATTTCTGAAAATATCGCTTCTTCGAATTCACTATCAGAGGATAATAAATTTTGTTGCATAGGTACACCATTAAGTAATGCTTGTGGGGAATCAACAAAACCTAAACGCTCAATGAATTCCTCCGACAATTGTTGACCATAGTCATAATCGGAGTCTTCTCCTAGAATATCATCAATGTTACTGCCATATAAATTACTAAACAATTTCTCTGTATATAATAATTTAAATTAAAAAGCCGAAGAGACTTTTACGGCTGAATTGTCAGTTTACAATATCTATGTACGCATATTTGCATTTCCTTCAAACGTAACTTTCAAGAAAAAACTTAATGCTATCTTATCGCTACTTTTAATTAAGATGTTATTGCCAGAAATCGGAGTTTCAGAATATATGAAAGTTCAGTACGTGTTGTTCCTAAAACTGCTGCAGAATATTTGTAAGAAAACTATTTTTCGTGAAGATATGATTACATACATATGTAAATATTTAGTTTGATGCTGAAGCAAAAATACAAAATAGTGCTCTTGTCTTGTCTTGCCTTGCATATGGCGGTCAAAATAAAAATCTGGTAATGGATCAGTGTTTCGCCAAGTATCCAAATTCATATGGCTTAACCGAGTCGCAATTCAAAAACATATGGAATGATAAGCATACACGTTTCAGTATTTACGCCAATCTAATAAAGCTAAGCAAGCGTATGCAAGACATCGAAAAATTAATACACGGCAACATGTGTGCAGCTTGCTGTACCCAGATTATTGGGATTCGTTTTTAAATGCAGGACGTGTCATAATTTGTCGCTGTGTTTTTCCTGTTTCGCTACAGGATATGTACTAAACAAACATGATCCCAGGCATCGAATGTACGAAGTGTTTACAGAGGATGAACCAGCAAAACGAATTTCGAAGTTCTTTTCTAAAATTTGCAATATTTTTAAAATGCAAAAGCAAACACAAGATACGAGGGGCTTTTGCAATACAAATGAATCTACGATTGTTGACGACACGGAAGTGGAAATGATAACAACTAAGAGTACACTTACCGCTGAAGTAAAAACCACGGACATTGAATCCAGGGCTGATACAATTGAAACGTCCATTGCAGGTCTTCCATAGCGCCTCAACTGCTTCAAATGTGTCTGAACATTTACAATCTATTATCGACAGACTAGTACAACAGAATTTGAAACTTGAAAAATCAAATTCGTAAAGGTAGCCAGTAATGAAGAAATCGCTAATTTTCTGCAATCACATCAGCAGTTCTTAATTGGCATTATCAATGAAATGAGATTTTCGTCTTTAACTTCATATCCCACATCAAATACGCGTTCCCGCCTTGCAAAGTTGTCTGCTGCAATTGCATTTCCTTGTGTTTGTGTTTTCTCAGAAATCGAGCGATTCGGTGAACTTGCTTTCTTGTCACACCTCATTGTAATACATATATATCAGGTACAATGTTTGCCTTTGTACAACGCCTGGGCCGGTCAGAGTTATGGTAGCTTTGTTCCATGCGTTAACTTGAAATGCACAACGAAACTGAATCCTTGCGTAATTAGAACTTATCTTTCTCTATTTTCAAGCTATGAGAATAGCAATTATAATATCAATTGAAATTAGATCCCACAAAATATGTATTGCACATTTAACTGAATACAGCGCGAATATTTCAAGAACTACACGTCATACTTCTTTCAATTACAAATAACCAACAGTTTTATTGTGATTTCTTCGATGGAAGTTTCATTGTTAACCAGCACGTCCAATTTCAAGGCCTTCGCATCTGCATCACCAATACGAATCTGAAAAGGAAATGTATGAATTGAATAACAATGACAATTTACTAATTACTACCAAACTTACCACGTGCCAAATCTAGAATGAAATTTTCAGTCATTCAGGAAGTTATTGCTGTGTCAAAACTTTGACATACGGTATTAGCTCAAAGTTTGACTTACGTGATTGGGCGAAATGCGATCCTTCATAAATGTATGGCAAGCAGCACCATCTGGTTGTCAGTTGCACGACTTGATAATAAACTGCGGCCAAAAAAAAAATTTATTTTGTGGTGCATGCGGTACAGTGTTGCCAGGTGATTATAGTGAGAAAGCGTCAGTTTGGTTATCAAAAGGCGTCTTTTGCATGTAAAAATCGTCAACATATAAAAATTTTAATAAACTGAACCAGGAAGCCTTTGGATTTTTTTTCATTTATGCTAGCTTCTGATGCTGTATGTAAGAATAAAAAGTTTTACGTTTTTTTTTTTACGAATTTAAAAATTCGCATTTCTTTTAACAAAAATATTTAACTGTTCATACTCACTTAGGTTTTACCTGGCAACACTGATGTACTATTTACTGGCTTAGCCCGGTCTCGAACCCATAGTGAGGATATTTTCTTTCGCCCTGCCAGGCCAAGTGGTGAAACTCACCACAAAACCACAAATGGCACCTTTTACGAGATTACAAATTTCACGGTGCGTTCGGGGAAACAGTGATCGGACAATTTGTACTACGTAAAGGTCTGTTCGATGCAAAAGTAAAGTGCAACAAATGTAATGAAATAGAATCTTATACCAATGGTCGCCTTACACAGATCTCTTTTGTACCCAAACACGAAACCTTGCGCTCAAATTCATTGAAAATAAAGAAGGCTTTAACCGCTTTATAAATTGCAACTTTTTTGTAAAAACGCCACTTTGTAGAGCTCTGTAAGTCTATTTATTTTTTAAGAGTAAGACATTGGTCTATACTTAATAACGCACAAGTACGCGGGGACTGAAAGTCTGAAATGGCCCAGTTTTGTACCTCGCCAATTCAAAACAAATTAAATAAATAAACAAATAGTATATATATATGTACATAAGGATATCACACGTATATAAAATGTGCTTTCACGAGACATACAGGCATGCATATATTCGCCACTTGCCACCCAACCCAAAAATAATAGTACGTAATTTTTTACACCTACGGTCATAACGACGAGTCACTTTTACAGAATGACTCGTTTTTCGGCCAATCGCGCTCAGGCAGAAGAACGCCCCGATAAACTTACGGTTTTATGCCGGTTGTGCGGCGGAGCTCATGGCATTCGACTATGCCCCCTTTACCGCGGCAAAGCGGTCGAAGCAAGGTTGCGTGCAGTCCTGCTGCAGAAATATTTCCCAAACTGCCTCTCGCTGTTCCACCGCCTCGACATGTGCAGCAGCAAGGATCGATGCCACAGATGTCGCGAAAAGCATCACACCCCGCTCCATCTAGATGACTACGAAGACCGAAAGCAACCAGGGCACGCGATCAACGATGGCGAGAGCTCGGATGGGGCCCTCTCTATTGACGTAACGGGGCAGACGAAGTCGTGGGCGCAGCAGGTCGCAGAGGAGGAATTGGATGGGTTAGAGAGGATCGACTCTTCCCCACATGAGTGAGAAGAGCGCAACTCGGGAACTGACACCCCCAGACAATTGGACCAGTTACCACCATGCGCGGGCGACGCGGAAACTCGTCCTTTCTGCTCGCCAACCCGCGCACAACACAACTGGCGCGACGCGGAAACTCGTCCTTTCCGCTCGCCAAACCGCGCACAACACAACTGGCGCGACGCGGAAACTCGTTCTTTCCGCTCGCAAACGCGTCCACAATACAACTGGCGACAACACGACGGCGCGGAAACAAGTCCTCTCCGCCCGTCATCACGGTCGCAGCGTAAGCAGCAACGACGCGACGGCGCGGAAACTCGTCCTTTCCGCTCGTCTAAGCGATCGTCCAGACTACAAAAATCAACACCATACCGCAAAAATCGCTCCGACGAGAACAAAAATAGTAATCGTGCCCTACAACACGTTCCACCTACCGGCTTCCGAACAGGCCGCCTAACGCAAAGCGCAATACCAACGCCAATTATTCGTGCGCTTATACCCATCGCGCCGACAGCAATAGTGCGCACCGAACTCGTTGGTTGATTCGGAACTAGTGAGAGATCTCCAGCTGGAACGCAATGGGTCCGGACGACTTCAGAGTTGCACGATCGCCATGCGAGAAAGATACGGTAGCTCCGACCGGATTACGACGCAAGCGGTCGTGCTGGACCACCACATACGTATGAGTCCGCCGTCGAACGTGGACCCTAAGGTCGCGGCGCCGTTCCAGTTCATGCGCTTGGCGGATCCGCAATTCTTTCGCGCGTCACCAATACGCCTCACACTGGGCCTCGATTTACATGCGCAGATTATGGTGAGCGGGACCCCCCCCATCCACCGTGGGTGGTCTCCTGGTCCAGGCGACCATATACGGTCTGGTTGCTTCGGGAGCCTGCCAACCATAAACGTAGAGATTAAGAAGACAAAACCACACATACACACACACTCATCACACACATACCTTAAAATTTAAATAAAAAAAAAGTGCATTCAAATTCCAAACCACGTCTGTTTCAATTAACAATGTCCTTTTCTCCACAGCCTCAGATGAGCCGGTCGCGACGAAAGCGTTGGCGAATAAGCAGACCCGCGCAGTACAAAATCCGCGCTGCATATTATAGTTAGTCCTTAAGACTTTCTTCACGTGCGTGTGACGGTTGAGACGCGACTCCTTTTTTTCATAGCTTGCTTACCGCAAGGGGGCCGGTATGTTTAAGTCCGCGACCTAAATATATGGCACCACCCTAATCCGCGTTTTGTCACTTGATGTAAGAGCACACAAACACATACATAAGTTACGGCTATCTTTGCAGCCGCTAACAATAAGCCCCACTGTACGGTAACTTATTGGAGGGGAAACTTAACGAAAGTTACTGTGCGGTGGGCTACATCCCTTTTCGTTTGTTAGCACTTGGTCACTTCTTAGAAGACCGTCCGAAAGGAGATACCGCAGCTGTCACACCTCGTTTGGTAAGCCAATTTTTGTGTATGAAAATATTTAAACGCACAGATAACTACAAATAAAACGACCTTTGATTTCACTGTACTAGAACCACTGTGTCTTTTATTTATTCTTATTTTTCGTTACATTAACTTTACGCTGGTGCGCTCCATCTTCGTGCGACGCCACCTGCGTAAATACTGTGGACGGACTCAGCAATCGTTCCCGCGTGGATACGAAAGCCGCCTTGTTCGTTGTCGACCTTTGTCGCCCACAGGATAACAAAAATAGTGGAAAAAGTTGGTAATAAGAACTGGCTGCATGTGGATTCGGCATCAAATCCAGCAGATTTAGCCAGCAGAGGACTGCCTGCTTACGAATTGGTTGGCAATCCCTTGTGGTGGCAGGGATCTTCTTGGTTACAAGAAGACCAAACTAAATGGCCTGTACAAGAGGCAAACTACAACACAATAGTCAAGGAAAAGAGGGTGCATGTGCACGCAGCAACTAAAATAAATAATGCAACTAATATTTTAGATAGATTTTCAGGATTGCCTAGGGCTTTGAGAGTTTTATCATATATTATATGATTTTTTCAAAGAACCCATCCAAAAACAAGAGCTTCGTTTCAAGCCGAAACTTCTTTAATTTCCGCTGAGGAAATTAAAACAACGACTCAACGCTTGATAAAAATCTGTCAAAGGCAATATTACTTTGAAGAGTATAGTAAATTGAAATCCGTAGAATCCATCGATGCGAAGAGTGAAGGTTTGCCCCTTAATCCATTTCTCGATAGAGATGATATCATGAGGATGGGTGGTCGCCTCGGCGCGTCTCAAGATCTGGCCTATAATGAGCGCCATCCAATTATCCTTCCATACGATTGTAGATTTTCTCCCCTTCTTGTCCAG
>NW_023459270.1:38470-40639 GCF_013731165.1 Rhagoletis pomonella | reverse complement strand
ATACCATGTGTTAATAATTTCTGTAAACTCGATTTAGGAACCGAACCTTCTGTAACTAAATGGAAACGGCAGTTGAAATATACGGTTTGCAACGAGGAGCTGTCTTACGATTCTTCTATCTAATGGTTAGACTTTGAGGGTCTCTGCTATGTGTAGGTGAGTGATGAAAAGATTTTCATATGATTTATTGAACATGTTGTTAGAAACCCAGGCGAGTTGATATAGGGTGGTGTTATAGGACCGGCATATGTGTGTTTTTGTTGTTGCACCTTTTTTTATATTTCAAATACGCTTGTAGGTAATTGTGAAAATTTTTCGAACGCGACAGTATATATATATACTGGAATATTGTCGGCAATGGGCTGGCAATTGTCACTCTGACAAAATTGTCGCCACAATAGCGACAAAACTAAATAATCGCGTCGGAGAGCTTTCAGAGGAGAATTTAGTGAATTTATTTATATTGTTACGATTATCCTTGAAACCTCGTCCGGATTTCCCAAATCTCGGTTCGTATCGCTGGATTGTTAAATAAATGCAATCGATGACCAAATTGTAGTACAATTAACTTTATTGTACAACAAAGAATTTACAATACTCGCTAATAAAGTAAAAGCACTTTGTTAAAGCAATAACAGCGCTTAACTAACTTGGTAACACAATTAAACTTATATCTTGCTTATTCGCAACTCACTTCTCTGCTCACTTTACTTGTAGCTTGCTGTCTTGTAACTAACTCACCTCGCTGTGGCGGCGCCCTTATATACCTGCGCTGGCACTTATGGCAACTCTAGAACATTCGCCACACTGCCCTCCACCTAAGTCTGTTCGTCCCGATCAGACACACTTGCGGTTCCAAACGCTGCAAGCCTTTCCAAGTGGACCACCTTCATCTTGTTTCTTGGTCTCCCAACGGTCTGGATCCGATACATACACTATGTCATTTAGCCGTTTTACGACCTTATACGGACCTTCCCAGTTGCATTGTAGTTTTGGGGCAAACCTTTCTTTCGTTGTGGATTGTACAGCAACACCGAATCTCCTTCCTGGAAACCCTCGGAATTCATCGCCTTATCATACCTGGCTTTCATCTTGTCACTCATAATTTGTGTGCGCTGTCTCACAAGAGCATGTATCTTTCTCAGCTCCTCTTCCAGGATGTTTGACGTCTCTTTTCCAAGCATCACCAGACACCCCAAACTTCAGATAACTAGGCAAATGGAGCTCACTGCCGAATATTACCCTTGCAGGAGTTTTACCCGTGGTTTCATGCACTGCTGACCGGTATCCCATCAGGAACAAGGGTATGCGGACATCCCAATCTTTCTGATTCTTGTCCACGACCTTTCGCAAATGCTCTTCCAGGGTTCGGTTGAACCGCTCCACCATGCCATCTGATTGGGGATGAAGAGCCGTTGTTCGAGTTTTCTGGATACCCAGTATCTGGCACATTTCTTGGAATACCGCCGATTCAAAATTTCTTCCCTGGTCAGAGTGCAGCTCTATAGGTACACCGTATCTCGCCACCCAATTGTAGGTGAATACCTCCGCTACTGTTTTAGCTTCCTGGTTTGGAATCGGGTATACCTCCGGCCATTTGCTAAAGTAGTCCATAACAACAAGGACGTATTTGTTTCCCTGTGCGCTCAAAGGAAATGAACCGTCTACATCCATGGAAATCCGCTCGAATGGTGCTCCTGAGTTATACTGCTTCATCTGGCCATGACTTCTGGATTTCGGCCCTTTAGCTGCAATACACTCCCCGCAGTTAGCAGTCCACTCTGCGACCGATTGCCGACAACCAACCCAATAGAACCTCTGCTTGATATTTTCCAGGGTTTTCGTGATTCCCAGGTGCCCTCCACTAGGACCATTGTGGAATTCCTTGAGTACATCCGGAATTCTTACCCTTGGAACTACTATCAAGCTGCGGGAGCACTGGCCATCTTCGCTTTCCCATACCCTGTGCAAACAGCCAGATATTAATTTTAAGCTGTTCCATTGTGCCCAGTACGCCTTTGCGATGGGGCTTTCCGCTGCCATTTGCTCCTTAGTTGGCCTTCTGTCCACCTCCAGTCCATGCATCAAAAGCTCCAGATCTGGATCTTCCTGCTGACACTTTCGTAGCTGTTCTTCCTTCCACTCTTCCGCTGGTGTTATTGTCGTTAG
>NW_023459270.1:32488-38370 GCF_013731165.1 Rhagoletis pomonella | reverse complement strand
CACGTTGTAGAGAACGCGCAAGCAACGACAAAAATACCAAATCGCATGGACTCAAAGCGAGGGCTTGCTTGGACGAAGTAGAAGCGACAAATTTGTGTGATTCGATAAGCAAAGCATGTGTACGCTGATGGCCCAAATCCCGCAGATGTTCCAATGCACCATTGAGGGCAGTGCTCACCACACGCTTCAGTTCATTGTTGGTAAGCAACATGAGCAACATAGTTTGCTCTTCATCCCACAAATGGTCTTCATAACTTGCGAGGCAAGTGGAAAGCAGCTCTTCTTGTAGGCTGCTCGCTTGTGTGGCAAATAAATTTGCACCGTAAAAATTACGGGCAAGTGCAATAGCTGCTCCAAGGTGACGCTTGAGTGTGTCTACTGGACGTTGACCTATTTTTACAAACGAGTATCCGAGCAAATCACCGAATGCAAAATTAAGTCCATTGTCACACTGAAAACTTGAATATGTATGGTCGAATTGGCAATGCATTAAACGTTAAGAATTGATGATGGGGCTGATAATATGCAAGATGACATTTCCATCAATGGAGGCTGCAGTTGCATTTTCTGGAAAGAGGCCAGCGTTTTTAGCGAAGAAGTGCTCAGCAAGTGCTGCGTTAAGCTGCTGGAAAACGACATCATTAGCGCTGTTGAAGACGATCAGGCCGTTCATGTCCATTGATTTTAAATTTTTACAAATATTTTGTAATTTTGTCGATAATTTTTAACTGCATTCATTCCCATTGCACTGATAAGGAAAAAGAAAAGAAATATAGAAGAACTAGAGCAGTTACTAAACATTATATAAGAAATAAAAGGCATACTCACAAATTTTACTGTTTTTACTCCATGTGGCCATCGATTGAATGATTTTTTTTTCATTCAGGAAATCGTAATGTGAGCCGCTGAGTAGAAATGTCAACTTAAGTCTCCGCCTAAAGCCGCAACTACATAACTTCCAGCGGCGCCATCTATTTCTCGTTAGTGGAGAAATAGTTATTTTTTTCACATGCTTGTAATGTAAATCACTCATAAAAATAAATTATATTAATTGCCACTTGTAGACAGAAGTAACCACACTTAAATAAATGCCACCAGGTGCACGTAGTAGGTCGGTTAAATTATCGCAGTTTGTTGTCAGCCATTAAGAAGGCTATCGTTGCAAATAGTTTTTGTCTTCTTTTTGCCGTGTCGTATTCAGATACGTATGCACTAATTTTGCCTCTAGATACTCTACTTTCTTTTGCGCAAAACGAATTGGATGGTACATAAGAATTTTACCAAAATTTTATATTACGCTTGCATTTTTTTGGGATATGAGCAATGGTCACATACAGTGGCACCGCAACTTTTTTTTCGGCTGTTGGGTGTCGATCTTGGCTAAACAAAAGTTTCCAAAGTACAAAGAAAGTTTTGTTTGACATTGGCAGAATTTATGCCAGCTATTTGGAAAAAATAACAAATCAGCTGAACAAAAACAAATTTCTTGCGAATGCCCTCAGTTTGACACTTTCTCATGATTGCCTTTGAAATTTGTTAAAATTATCATAATGTCAGGTCAACATTTATTTTTTTGTCTTCCGGTACAACCCTGCATAGGAAAATATATAGTACCGGTGTGACCCATCAACCGAAATACATGGGTAATTCTGCGTTTACACGTCCCAGTTTCCAATTTCGATATGCCCAAGAACGCCCTGTTTAGATCGTAAATTTTAAGATTTGCAAAAGGAAAACGAAACTTTCTCGCCGACTCGTTTTTACTTTTATATATTTAATTGCTCGCTACCCAACAATAACGTAAAAAAAAACCAAAAAAAAATATATATATATAACTTAACTGAGGCACCTAAATAAAAAAAAAAAAACGTATTTCAGACAACCATAACCCGCTTCAGTGCAGTAAAGCGAAACGCCACAAAGAATGCCCATCGCTTCGTCGTGCCGTGCCACTTATGTGACGCAAACCACCCAATTAGGGTATGCCCGGGTTTTCGCGCGAAAACACCTGAAGAAAAGCTAAGAGAAGCGCTACTTGGTCGATACTGTGGAAATTGTTTAGCCACAGATCACGCAACCGAACGATGTACCAGCGAAGGACGATGCCGTCGATGCGGTGAGAAGCACCACACTACGCTTCCCCTCGGTGAAGCTCGACGACCCGCATACGAAGCACACACGCCTTGGAGCGTCCAAGTCGAAGAAGAGGAGCGCAATAATTATGAGGCGGCGATCACGCTATACGCGTCTGATTCTGGAACGGAGACCAGGCCTCTCCGTCCAGATATTGAAGAGGGCGAGATTATAGAGTTCGGAGTGGAGACTCGGCCTCTCCACCTGACTACTGCAAGAGTACCGGAAACTAGGTCTTTCCGACCCTTACTCCAACACGAGCGCGATCATCAACGACCGCATAATCGCCAATTACCACACAAGCGACAGCGACCACACCAACGACAGCAACCACACCAACGACAGCGAACGCATCAGCGACGCCGACGAGACTGCAGAGCGGAAACTTGGTCTTTCCGCCTGCAGCGATCTTCGCGCAACCCATCGCCATCCGCATATGAAGATAGACTGGCGACTAGGCCTCGCCAGCTATCACTACCAAGCGCGTTCCACATGGGTTATCGGCGAAAAACCCCATGGTAGGGCCAACCTTCCTCCCTATGGTAGCTATTCCTCCGACGGCCGTGGTTAAAGTGGAGGCGGGAGGGCGCTTGCGTTTAGTCCGCGCGATTATCGACGTCTGCGCTCCAACGACAATTGTATCTGCGGATCTGGCCTGCGAGCTACGGCTAAAGCAAACACGAGTCGGCGAGCAAACGGGCAGTCTCGTATGTCTGCGAGGGAAACACGGCCAAAATAAACGAGTTGCGACCCAAGCCGTGGTTACGCCCCATTTCCACCGAGTAGCGCCAAGTAGCAGTGTAGATCCGACCGTCGCCGCAAGGTACGCACATATCCGGTTAGCGGATCCTAAATTTTACGAGTCCGCGCCGATACGTCTGGTACTTGGCACCGACGTATACGCCGATATTCTGCTACCCGGCATTCTTCCGAATACCTTCGGGCCTCTGCTGGCTCAGAGCACAATCTTTGGATGGGTGCTTTCCGGAGTCTGCAGAGCCTAGTTTTTTTTAAATGAAATTTAATTATAGCCATAATTTTTTTAAAATGGATTTTATCTCTTTTGAAAAAAAAACAATGAATTTTTATATAAATATAAGATAAATCGTGAACAAAGTGCATTTGAATGGTAACCACGTCTATTTCTTTAATTGCTTTTTTCAATTTCACTCCTGTAGTAGCTACAAAGAAAGAAGGACGAACTTGTTGGACGCCGAAGCTGCTGCTGGAATGCAAACGAATATTTCTAGATTAAAATTTTTTCTATTCTCCCAACCGAAAAAATGTGCCTGATAGCTGAAACGCGGTCAAGTTTGTAGAAGTTGCTTACCGCAAGGGGGCCGGCATGTTTAGGCCTTCAGCCTAAATAGTTTTTCGTACTTTTGGTGAACCGACCTAATGCTGGCATATGTACATACATGTATATACACTCATAAATGCTCGTATATATTAACAACAGCTAAGCCGTTAACTAATGTATCCCGCCGGACAATGAACCTTCGTTAAGTTCCCCTTAACGTCAGTTATTGTCCGGCGTTCCAAACTTAGAAACCGTAAATTATATTTTTCACTTCTGTTTGGAGATCGACGAGGACACAACGCAGCTACCAGACCACTTCGTAAAGGTATTCAAAAACGCATTTGTATATGCACACATAGATATATATATATCACTGTCGATAATAGTTCATTAAAATAAACGGTGCAAAATACTTAATCAATTCTTTCATTTTTTTCCATTTTTTCTCCATATCATAAAACACTGGTGCGTCCATTCGCGAGCCTTGCAACGCCCGGGGTTTTACATTTTGGCTATATAAAATTTCAATTAAAAAAAAAACTAGCCTCTGCTGGCTCAGAGCACCATCTTTGGATGGGTGCTTTCCGGAGTCTGCAGAGCCTAGTTTTTTTTAATTGAAATTTTATTATAGCCATAATTTTTTTAAAATGGATTTAATTTCTATTGAGAAAAAAACAATGAATTTTTATATAAATATAATATAATTCGTGAATAAAGTGCATTCGAATGGTAACCACGTCTATTTCTTTAATTGCCTCTTTCAATTTCACTCCTGTAGTAGCTACAAAGAAAGAAGGACGAACTTGTTGGACGCCGAAGCTGCTGCTGGAATGCAAACGAATATTTCTAGATTAATATTTTTTCTATTCTTCCAACCGAACAAGTGTGCCTGATAGCTGAAACGCGGTCATGTTTGTAGAAGTTGCTTACCGCAAGGGGCCGGCATGTTTAGGCCTTCAGCCTAAATAGTTTTTCGTACTTTTGGTGAACCGCCCTAATGCTGGCATATGTACATACATGTATATACACTCATACATGCTCGTATATATTAACAACAGCTAAGCCGTTAACTAATGTATCCCGCCGGACAATGAACCTTCGTTAAGTTTCCCCTTAACGTCAGTTATTGTCCGGCGGTCCAAACTTAGAAACCGCAAATTATATTTTTCACTTCTGTTTGGAGATCGACGAGGACACAACGCAGCTACTAGGCCACTTCGTAAATTTCCCCAGTTTCACCTACCTGGGTCCGCCACTGGCTTAATATAATTGTAAAACTCTGCGCATGTCATTTTAACGTATTTTGGTACTTATATTAATCATCAACTATTGCTAGTGCAAAACGTGCGAAATTAAAAAAAAAAATGTACCAAGCCAACTCGTAATACATTGAAGTATACAAATTTTAGTATTTAGTACAGAAATATTCAATTCAAATACGCCAATATTAAAATGAAGCGGTATGCACTTAACGGATGCTTTTTCATAATTAAGTTAAAAAAAAATATATATTTAAATTCCATGCTGCCTGTAATGGGATTAGAACCCTTGCCCTCTGGAAATTAACAAATTGTGGCAAGCAGCTCCGCGCACTCAGCTACAGCCAGACATATAAATGTGCATTCAGATGTTCAGTTTGATTCAACACCACGCATGCATGGTATGAAAGTACTATTTTTATTTCCCCCAGTAAATTCATAACATTTTTCTTAATATTACAACACGTTTTTTCTCTTTCATTTAAATTTTGTGCAATCAAATCCAAAACCGGGACACTTAAACGAAACCCGGGAGATTTTAAGGTAGGACCGGGACGCCGGAACAAATAGTCTAAAACCGGGACATGTCCGGGAAAGCCGGGACGTCTGGCAGCCCTACACGGCCCAGGCCTGCTTGTGAGCTATACTTTTAGCTTTATCGTGCTTCAGTGGTTGAAGTGGCTGCCAGTGACCCTACTAGCATACAGGCCCTTGGTTGTGGGCCCGTTGTGATACCACGCAGATTCTTACTACTCAAACCATCGTGTGGATTTCGCGAAACCTAGAAGTTGCCGTATGCCTACTTCGGCTATGTCGGTTAGGTCCGCAAACAATCCTGAACCCATAAACTTTCTTCTACAAAGTGCGGCTCAATCGCATAACAGGTGCCACAAGGTTTCTGGCTCTTCTTCACTCCTGCAGCTTCTGCAGAAGTCGTTATGGGGGACCCCTAACCTCTCCGCGTGCCTTCCAATAGCAATATGGCCTGTTAGCAGACCCACAACTGTGGCTAGGTCCCCTCTGCTCAGCGTGAGAAGGTCCTTCGACCGCTTTTTGTCCCATTTTGGCCATGTAAGCTTCGTGTTTTTGCAATTAGTGAAGCTATCCTACCTGTCCCCTGCTATTTAAGAGACAGATCCCTTTGAATGAGCTTGCAGGTAGCGAGCGGCATACCTAATCCCTTCTAGGCC
>NW_023459270.1:30443-32478 GCF_013731165.1 Rhagoletis pomonella | reverse complement strand
CTTATAATAATTGGTTGAAAAACTAAGACTACGGTGAGTTATGAACATTTAAATCCCATTTTGAATCACTGTGTGCTGGCTTCGGCGCGCAGTATGAATTATGGTAAACGCATTTTGGCAGCAAAGGATGGCGAAGTCCTTTGAAAAGGATTTGGCTTAATTTTTCGGAGTCGGTTAATTAACTGGTAAATATTTGATTTAAATTACGATATGGGTAAGGTACTTTTATAATACAAGTGGTATGTACGTATTCGCAAATCATTTTGAAAAAAAGTCCTTTATTTTACGTTGGTTAATATGGTCACCGTACTTATAGTACTCAAGTTAAAGCTGATAAACATTTCCACGCCTATGGAATGTGCTACGCCGTCTTTTACAAACCGATTTATATATATGTACCTTGTTATAAGCACCTACCATAGATATGTCTGCTTCCCAAATTTCAAGTTCATGTGACATATGGTTCCGAAGTTATAGCTGATAAACATTTCCCTGAATATGCGATGTTCCACGCCCCCTTTTACGATCTAATTTATATATGTCCTACTATAAGCACCGACCATGGATACCTCTGGATGCCAAATTTAAATTTCATATGATATATGGTTCCGAAGTTATAGCTGATAAAAAATTACACGCCTATGAGATGTGCCACGCCCCTTTTACAAACTGATTTATATATACCCTCCTATAGGAACCTGCCATAGATACATATGTCCGCATACCAAATTTAAAATTCGTGGTACTTACAGTTCCGAAGTTATAGCTGATTAAAAACTACGCGCCTATGAGATGGGCCACGCCCCTTTTACAAACTGATTTATATATACCGTCCTATAGGAACCTGCCATAGATATGTCCGCATACCAAACCTCAAGTTCGTGGGACTTATGGTTCCGAAGTTATAACTGATAAAAATTCCACACCTATGGGATGTGCTACGCCCTTCTTTCCACACTCATTTATATATACCCTACTATAAGCACCTACCATAGAAATGGCTGCATACCAAATTTCAAGTTCATGTGACTTATGGTTCCGAAGTTATGGCTGATTAAAAATTTCACGCCTATGGGAGGTACCACGCCCCCTTGTTGAATCCCATCTTTTTCAGCCTATTATAGGCCCAGGTGTCATGGCAATACCCTGTCAAAATTTTGTTCGATTCTGTCCGTCCGTTTAGGCTTCAACCTGCACATACATACATACATACTTCCACAAATATATGAATACTAGCAGAGCACCCGACGTCGTTCGGGGTAAACAAATAAAAATGTAAAACAGGAATACAAATATTCAATTCAGCATGATTTAAAGGAAACAAACTATTTTCTTTGTTTACATTAAGGCATCCTTATGAACCATACTTTTAGTTTATCGTGCTTTAACTAATATATATTGATCATCACTTGTACTACAAATCTTGTTCCATTATTAATACGAGGTGGATTAAGGTAACGATCAAATTTCTAAATTAAAATTTGTCCACTACGGTACATTCGGTTTAACTGCCTATTCGATTAGCTGTTTTAGCATAGCTGCACTTCTTATTCATTATGAACCTTTTTCGTTTAACAGCATCGCGGGATTAAAAACCGATTTAATTTTCCATTTCAAAATAATCTAAAGACGGTAAGGTTTAAAAAAAACACACAGTTTTAAATATAAGAGTTATCTAATAGATGAATACATATATAATATCCCCATTTTACAAACTCATTTATATATACTTTACTCTGAACACCTGCCACAGATACCTATGTCTGAATACCAAATTTCAAGTTCATGTGACTTATGGTTCCCAATTTATGGCAGATTAAAAATTCCACGCCCACGGGATGTGCCACGCCCCCTTTTAAAAACTCATTCGAATACACCTTACTATAAGCAACTTCCATAGTTACCTCTGCATACCAAATTTAAATTTCATGTGAATTATAGTTTTGAAGTTATAGCTGATAAAATTTTCCACGCCTATGGGATGTGCCACGCTATTTTACAAACTCGTTTATATATACCCTCGTATAAGCACCTA
>NW_023459270.1:18574-30433 GCF_013731165.1 Rhagoletis pomonella | reverse complement strand
AAGCACCTACCAGTGATATGTCTGCATACCAAATTTCAAGTTCGTGTGACCTATGGTCCGAAGTTATAGCTGATAAAAAATTCCAAGCCTATGGGATGTGCCACGCCCCCTTTTACAAACTCGTTTATACATACCCTCCTAAAAGCACCTACCATTGAAATGTCTGCATACCAAATTTCAAGTTCGTGAGACTTATCGTTCCTAAGTTATAGCGGATAAAAAATTCCGCGCCTATGGGATGTGACTCGCCTCCTTTCACAAACATGTTTATATATACCCTTGTATAAGCACCTATTATTGATATGTCTGCATACCAGATTTCAAGTTCGTGTGACTTGTGGCTCCGAAGTTATCGCTGATAAAAAATTCCGCGCCTATGGGATGTGCCACGCCTCCTTTCACAAACACGTTTATATATACCCTTGTATAAGCATTTATTATTGATATGTCTGCATACCAAATTTGAAGTTCGTGTGACTTATTGCTCCGAAGTTATAGCTGATAAAAAATTCCACGCCTATGGGATGTGCCACGCCCTCTTTTACAAACTCGTTTATACATTCACTAATATAAGCACCTACCATTGATATGTCTGCATACCAAATTTCAAGTTCGTGTGACTTGTGGTTCCGAAGTTATTGCTGTTAAAAAATTCCGCGCCTATGGGGTATACCACGCTACCTTTTACAGACACGTGTATATGTACCCAGGTATAAGCAACTACCATTGATATGTCTGCATACCAAATTTGAAGTTCGTGTGACTTATTGCTCCGAAGTTATAGCTGATAAAAAATTCGACGCCTATGGGATGTGCCACGCCCTCTTTTACAAACTCGTTTATACATTCCCTCCTATAAGCACCTACCATTGATATGTCTGCATACCAAATTTCAAGTTCGTGTGACTTATGGTTCCGAAGTTATAGCTGATAAAAAATTCCGCGCCTATGGGGTATACCACGCTACCTTTTACAAACACGTGTATATATACCCAGGTATAAGCAACTACCATTGATATGTCTGCATACCAAATTTCAAGTTCGTGTGACTTATGGTTCCGAAGTTATAGCTGATAAAAAATTCCACGCCTATGGCATGTGCCACGCCCCCCTTTTACAAACTCGTTTATATATACCTGCCTATAAGCATCTATCATTAACATGTCTGCATACCTAGTTTCAAGTTCATGTGACTTTTAGTCTGTAAGTTATGGCTGATTGAAAATTTCACGGCTATGGGAGGTGCCGCGCCCCTTGTCGGATCCCATCTTTGTTCAGCCTATTATAGGCCCAGGTGTCATGGCAATACTCTGTCAAAATTTTGTTCGATTCTCTCCGTCCGTTTAGACTGCAACCTGCACATACATACATACTTTCACAAATATATAGTAGAGATATATCAGTTAATATTTTTGGTTCTTCCTCTGCAGCATCTCCCACAATAACATTTGCAGATTGCCTTCTTTATTTAAGATTCGCTTTTTTCGTCGGGGCAGCAGATACCTCCGTTACAGACCTTAAATGATACAATAAAAATAACGCTGTATCAGTTAAAGAATACAAGTTTGTTAAATCAAACGAATATCTTTTTTATACATACAATCTCTTCTGACAATTGATTTCTGTCGATAGTTTTAAAATCAGTTTTTCCACTTTTTGTACAATAGAATACAATAGTTGCAGACCTTTAAATATTAAATAAACATTTTTAAAACATTATTATTTTAAATTATACATAAATAATGCATGATTTAAACCAAAAAAACAACAAATATATTTTATATACTTTCAAACTCGTTTGATCCTTAATGTTTTGTTCACCAACTTTCTTCATAGTGGCCAATAATTGTTCTATTTCTTCACTTTTTCCTTTTTTCTTTGTGGGAGTTTCCTCGTCTGATGTGGTAAACTGGGTTTTGGAGTTTTAATTTCCTCCCGGACGTACTGGTTCTTAGAGCATCTTTGGAATACAGCTTCTTGAAATCATTAGTCGTTTTTCTGTAAATTCCATTATCTGAAGGCATAAAAAAGTTTTATTCACACTACTTTGCTTTAAATAGATTTGATAAAAATCCATATATTAAATTTCTTCAGCACTATCAGAATTGTTTTGAGCACTTTGATCAGCACCAATGATTCACTTTTTGATGAATTAAATCAGACATGGGCACTTTTGCCCGTATGGACTTTTTTGCCCGTACGGGCAAGCGAGCCCATTTCGCGGGCTGGATGAGGGGAAAATCATGGGCAAACATGAAGGGGGCAACGAATCTTGCTAACACACGTATACCAATGAGAGCCACTGCACATGCGTCCTGGAGTAAAAAGGCCCACTCTCCCAAACGTACGCCGCATACTCTCCTCGTCATTTGAATAGCTCAACTTTTTAACCCTTAGTATTAACATTTTTAATTTGGTTTATTTAATATACATTACATCCGATTTTAAATCTGTATACAGAGTTAAAAAAATGTCAACAAAGGGGTACAATAAAGTGCAAGTTTCAAGAGTCTGTAAAATTGCGGCGATTTTTGACAATTTTTTTGGTTATGGTGCTGCGCATTATCTCTCAGTGCGCTGCACTGCCAAAAAAAATAAAGAAATTTGAAAAATCAGGTCTATTTTAGAGCCACTTCAAACGTGCACTTAATTACACTATAATTGTATGGGCTTCATATCCGAAAGTTTTCTAAAAATATTATTAACTTATTCACTGCATGTCATTATGATGGCACACTCCTATGTTGACTTTTTTTAAGAACTGTTTCCAGCTCTCAAGAAAAACGAAAATATCATATAAAATGTTGCCCAAGAAATGGAAAAGAAATTTTCCTTAAAGTTTTAATTTGTAAAAAATTTTAAAATTGCATTTACCCGTAGAATATGCTATATTTTTACAAAAAAATTATATTAAACAAACAAAAGGAAAACTGTAAATACTAAGAATTGAAAGGGTGTGCAATTCAAATGACGAGGAGTGTATATGAGCAGATGTGATCACTACCACCAGTAAACGCGAGCTAAAAGTGTGATTGTGTTAGTGTGCCAATTACGTGTGAATGATTTTGCGTTCAATTTGTTACGCTCTCGCATGTGATGCTTACGCTCATTAAGCAGGCGCTCACTCTCTATCTATGCTTGGATATGAGCAATTTCGACATCGATATAACTGTTGCCAACTTTTTGCCTTTCGCAATAAATTAAGTGCGTTTAGGGAATTAAAACGTGAAGTTTTTTTAGTTTAGCGCTTGTTTCGTTCCTTGGTGTCCTTTTCAAGATAATTTTATATTAAAAACGTGATTCTATGGTGACATTGTATTTATTTTGTTCATTAATTTATTCATTCCAAACGTACGGAAAACTTTATCCGTTGACTTACACATATGTTAGTGTTTGGCCGAGCTTCTCCTCTGGATAATATGCTCCCAGATAATCCAAATGCAATATTTTCACACAGCCTCTGTCACGGAATTCATAATTTTATATTAAAAACGTGATTCTATGGTGACATTGTATTTATTTTGTTCATTCATTTATTCATTCCAAACGTACGGAAAACTTTATCCGTTGACTTACACATATGTTAGTGTTTGGCCGAGCTTCTCCTCTGGATAATATGCTCCCAGATAATCCAAACGCAATATTTTCACACAGCCTCTGTCACGGAATTCATAGAATATTCTGCTAATTAGCTGGGTGTGCGCATTTTTACAAAAGTAAGCAATTGTATGAAAATAAAGCCGCTAGAGAAACCAAGTAAAGCTTTGCAAATTGTTTTACGAATAAAAAAACATTTTGCTAATTACATTAATTAACTGCGCATAGTTGGAAATATTTACAAGTGAGATTGCGTGATTACTTAAAATATTTGAACATCAGCTTTATATGCAAAAATACCATTAAACACAGCAACACAAATTTGGGGGTTTTTTTTTTTGGAAAATTGCGCTATTTTCAGTGTTTTGGTGCTTTTTTAAATAAAAAACTTAGCAATCAGGGCTGCCATCTTGGCTTAAACCGTGCCATTTTTGCCTCTATTTTACTTCAAATAGCACTTAATTCTTCAATTTGGCACAAAGTTCCAAAATGGCACTTTTGAAAAAAAACCAAATTTAAATACATTTTTGTGAAATCCTTTGCGTGCACTTCTTTTTCCCAATTAAAATTTTCTAATTTCTATAGTGTATATAACTGGTTTATCTTACTTTGACATTGGAGTTTTGTTTTAGGAATATGCGTCTAATTTTAATGCTAATGGGAAGAACTAAAGAGAATGGCACCTTTTTTGGCACTTTTAATTTTCTATTTGGCACGTTTTGGCACTTTTTTATCCTCAATATGGCACTTCATAGCTATGTACAGTTGGCAGCCCTGTTGGCAATACTGATCACTAGCTGACCTTCACCGAGCGCTCTTTGCTGGGTTCGGACAGCAAAATGGGATTAAAAATAAAGTCTTCTTAGTAGATGTGCTTTTTTATCTTTATAAAAAACAATTCATTTCTCCTCGTATCATTGTATTCTGGGACTAAATAAGGGGCTAAAGCGGCCTTTACAAGGGTCGATTTCTCTAGACTGGAAAATCGACTAGCCAAAGCAGTTACATTTTACGATTGAGATTTCATTTACACGGGTCGCTTTTGGTTGAACGACAAAAATCTACTAAAAAATCGACCCGTGTAAAGGCGCGAGCAATTATCATTAAAGTTAAAATGCCTTGGTTAAAATTAATAATGAGTTATTTCATTCTTTCTTTACCGGGACAATTGTTATATCAGTGGGCAACGACGCAATTACAGAACTTTATACAGAGCAATATTTTTCGATCGGGTTCAAATCGAGTGATTTTGAGGGCTTATTCACGAATTCAAGTGTATTTGCAAAGGTTGCTGTAACAACCCTGTCAATAGAAAGGTAAAATATAACTTTTAGTTTGCTATTCAAAACCCCACCTCCTTTCTATTTGAAGAGTAAATTTGTTGATGCAACAAAACGGAGCAGATTTTCAGTTGAGCCGAGTGGAGGACTAGGTTTCAAATTATTTCGACAAAACGGAACAAATCTTCTCCTATCGGAGTATAAGTCCGAACGATGGCTTATTGTGTATATGAGGAAAATTTACGCTCTTTGTTTGGTGCACAAAGTCAGTATTACCGCAGCCGTACTCCGATGAACACGATGTCGGTGGAGATATAAATAATTTTTTCGCAAATTTTCATACCCTTCCTCCCGTAAACTATTTTTCCCTTTCTCTAGCCCGCGCTCGCACTTTCGCTACTGCGCGGGAAAAAAAGTGTCCATGTCTGAATTAAATCAAAGGAAATACCACGTTATTTCTTTGATCTGCAGTTAGCGCACTATGAACTGAAGATTTATTATCGTCTATTTCTCTCCGGATTGCTTCCAAGCGTCTGCGCTTTTGACTTGCACTGAGGGTTGAAAACTCTTTGGCGCATATTCATAGTCATATTTAGTACTCAACTAAGTCGAAACTATTCTAAGTCACAACTAAAGCTATTCATAGTCGCCTTAGTTTCGACTTTTCTGGCTAAGTACCAACTTAAATTTTAGTTTCGGCTGCAGCTGCAACTAAGTCGTAACTAGGAAGAAGTATTTTATCAAATTAAGGGAAAACAGACGTAATATGTAAAAATTAAGTTGGTAGAGGGTGATTTTGATAATATTGAATAAACTCCAATTAAAATTTACAAAGATCGATCCATTTTAATCGGAAGATGAAATTAAATGCGTATTACAATTCGAATAAAGCTACATCACAATTTTATAATTGATATAATTTAGATAAATTTTCAAATAATAAGTCAGTTTCACGCTAGTTCTTTTAAAGTAAATTTGTGCATAACATTTAGATATCTACTATTTGTATGTTCCACAGCATGCTTTCGATAAACATCGACTTCACATCACTGCGGTTGTTCTGGCTATTTCACACAATTAATAAGAAAATGATACCTTATTCTTTTGCAAAATCATGCCATGAAAATAAAAATTACATAAACAAATGATCAAACTTGATATTATTTAATAAAAATGTAATTTTTCCAAAATATCGTAAAGAAAAATCGATACATTTTCACACTCGTTTTGCTATATCGTAAACTAAGTCGAAACTACTTAGTAGAAGTCTGAAATGCGACTATGAATAGAGGTAAATTTTAAGTTGGTAAATTTAAGTTGCAACTTTGTTAGTTTCGACTTAGTTGCTGGACTATGAATACGCGCCTTTATGTTTTTCACGCAGCATACTATTCATTTACCTTAATATTCTTTCTATATTATTTCTATATGTATTTATTTCCACAGCTTTTATGTTATTGATATAACACGCTGCGGGAAAACTTTCCAATAATGGACCAGGCTTTGAAGAAAGAGGATAAGCGGGTGTAGATTTTAAACCTGAAGGAGGCTTATAGTTTTTAAGTAATTAGTTGTTTAAGATGCAAAAAAGTCAAATTCAACCTCACTTTTTCATTTGTAGAGCGATTGAACTGAAACTTCGGTGATGCCACACATCCCAAAAAATTTCGAAAAACCAACTGATAACGTAATCAATGAAAACTCACGTTCTTTTACTGAATATTTTCACTATACAGGGTGTCCCAGAAGTAACCTGCCAAACTTGAGGAGAAGGCAAAAAATTTTAAGGTAAAAGTGTCACCGTTTTTGAAATATTTAAATTTTTTTTAATTAAACAAAAATCGTGCCTTTTCATGTATTTTCTTTAACTGCATCTACAAAAAATGCTATACTTAGTAAATTTTTTATGTAAAATACTTTCAGGTAGTTGCTTCTCCATACTCAAATGCAATGTAGTTAAAATATATTAAGGAACCATTACAAAATTAGGACTATATTGCGATTTTTAACTTTTTGATATTTTCTTCCCCAACTTTGACTATGTCTGGTGAAAAAAAAAATGTACTGAGCTATAACTTTACATTACACAAAAAAATTGCTCATTTAGTAGATATTTCAGAAAGGTGCCATTCTTACTATTTCGAATAGAAAAAAAGTTATAGCCGCAAAGGCTGAGACACGCTAGAATGTATGTAATAGATTTAAATTTAATTTGGTCTTGTTACCGACCAATGACATGCTAAATAGTACAAAGGTACATTATTACTTGCTCCTGACATTATTTTGTGTTACCTACCGGAAATAATGAAAGTGGATTTTGTGGAATTGGACCCTTCGAACATTGTGTTATTTATACTATGACAGAGAACACGCAGTATACGTCGCATGAATATGCGGATATTCACCTAATTTACGGTGAAGCTTGCTATAATGCCAGAGCGGCTCAAAGACTTTATGCAGAGCGATACCCCAATCGTCGGCATCCGGGCCGTGAAGTATTCGCCCGGACCCATAGAGAAATATATGAAGGTAAGTGATTTTTACACCTTTCTTGCTTAAAGCGATTCTTCTTTTAACTATCATTTTTAACATTTTTAAGGTCGCATATCTGGAAGGCATGGCGGCGAGACAGGATGTCCTGCAACGGTAGATGTTAAAGTTGTGTTAGAGGAAGTGGAACTAGGTCCATCGACTTCAGGGAGAATGATGGAAAGACGGACTGGAATACCAAAAACTACAGGTTTAAAATACCATCCCTACCACATTCAACGTGTCCAGGCTCTACAAGAGAGAGATTACCTGTCGAGGGTTAGATTTTGCAGTGAAATGTTGCGAATGCATGATTCAGACCCCAACTTTTTTAATAAAATAATTTGGAGCCGTGAATCATCACACAAACGTGATGGTTATTTTAATTTACATAACCTTCACAGTTAAAAGATAGACAATCCTCACGAAATGAGATAAGATCGTTCGCAGTACCAGTGCAAAATAAATTTATGGTGCGGTATTTTTAATTGTCAGATATTGGGACCTGTGGAACTGCCGCCAACGCTCAACTGCCACAGTTATTTAAAGTTCCTTCAGGAACGGCTTCCAACTCTATTAGAAGATGTACCCTTAAACCTGCGGCGAAGACTACGGCAGCAAAATGACGGATGTCCTGCTCACTACGGGCGTGAAGTAAGAGCTCATTTAGACGAAACTTATCCTCGCCGATGGATTGGACGATACGGACCAATCACATGGCCTGCTCGATCGCCAGACCTGAATCCATTCGATTTTTTCTACTGGGGCTGCCTTAAGGACAAAATTTATTCAAAAACAGTTCAAAACGAAGAGCATTTGCGGGAACAAATAAATGGAGCTGCTGCTGAGATAGCCCAATTGAGTTTAAGATCTGTAAAAGTGTCTTTTCTTAAAAGGTGCCGAGCTTGTATTAGAGTAGGAGGTCGCCAATTTGAGCATATTTTATCAATAAATGAATACATTTTTCTGCAAATAACTCATCTATGTTTTATTTCACGTGAACCCATACTTCACAAAAAATATTGATAGATATAGGCCTTGTTATTGACTCTAGTCCGAATCCCGGTAAGTAACATAAAATAATGTCAGGAGCAGGTAATAATGTACCTTTGTACTATTTAGCATGTCAGCAGCATAGTCAAAGTGGGGAAGAAAATATCAAAAAGTTAAAAATCCCAAAATAGTCCTAATTTTATGATGGTTCCTTAATATATTTTAACTACATTGCATTTGAGAATGAAAAAGCAACTATCTGGAAGTATTTTACATAAAAAATTTACTAAGTATAGCCTGGCTTGTAGATGCAGTTAAAGAAAATACATGAAAAGGCACGATTTTTTTTTTTAATTCAAAAAAATGTAAACATTTCAAAAACGGTAACACTTTTACCTGAAAATTTTTTTTTTATCAGAGAGCATGGTTCGAGCTGCGTGGGTTTGGCGTACGTAAGGAGAAAGATAAGTATACCGCTATAATAGCACATACGGACGACTACATTCTGGACCAGGTTTTCGAACTTGTGCGCTGTCCACCTACAACGGCCCGTATGCCACGATAAAAAAAGCCATAATCGATCAATTCAGCGATGCTGCTATGGCTCGACTCGATAAACTGACTGGCATACAGCTTGGTTACAGTAAGCCAAGCCACTTGCTTAGCCAAATGTAAAGGCCAAATGCTACGAAAGACGAGTTCGTTATCCAGCAATACTGGCTTAAGCACTACTGCTTCAAGCGCAACCAAGCACACCATTGCACCAACTCGACGCACTAATATTGTAAATATAAAGCCTATGTTCGAGATAGCTAAGAATTCGCGTTGATTTTTAATAATTTTTTGCTATGCACTTTCTTCCATATAAAATTATTTATGTGTGAAAATGCATATACGTAGCACCGTCGGCAAAAAAAAATATTAAAAATCAACGCGAATTCTTAGCCACCTCAAAGAAAAGCTTTATATTTATAATACTAGAGGTTAACTGCCTACTCAAAAAGTTCTTTAAAAATCTGGGTAAAAGTTAGTATTTTTTTATGATGAACATCGAGAATTTGTAGGCTTTTTCCAAATTTTGCAGAACGTTTGGAACTTGGACTTATAAGGATTCTGTTATACTATGAGTCGTATTTTAATTAAAAAAACTAACAAACAATATTTAAGAGGAAAAACATTGTGAATATTTAAAAAATAATCACAGTACGCACACTTTTGCTGTTGGGCGTATGTATTATCAAATACATAACGACGGATTATATTCAATACCCTCTATCTGCAGTTTTCACAAAAATGAAATTCTGTAAAATCCACTTAAGACTTAACTTTCATAGATGATGTAAATGCTGACCTTGTATATCGCTTGTTAGAAGAATTTGTTATTGAACTGCAAAGTTAAAACTAACAGTTAAATTTCAGGTCGTTTATAACATCAGAAAATACTTTTTGCAATAATTTCTGATGGAGGGTATTGAATAACAGCCGTCGATATACATACGTATGTATCTTAAACTAATAATAATACTAAAATTATATGAATGAGTAAAATTAAATGAGTGAAATGTTGTTACACCTGTAAAAGAAAAAATTACATTATTAAAGTATTTGAAAAACCGTTAATGTTATTACTTGTGATTTTTATAAACATGATATATATCTCCCTCTAACCATAGCTCCTTCCCTGTAGTTGCTATTTTGTCTGACTTGGCGGTTGTCAGTTGAATCATCATCATCGTCTCCATCGGTAAATATTTCAAATCCCAGATCAGCAGCCACACCATTTCTCAATTAAATATTGTGCAAAATTGTACATGCATATATTAGTTGCGTTCGCGTAGCTGTTAATTGTTCATGTTTAACCAAAACTTACAAGTTTTTGCGTTCGCGTACGCAAAAAACTTGCAAAGTTGGGGAAATTGAGAGAGCAAAGTGACATTTCATTTTTAGGGGAGCTGCTGGTTTCTGCTGGAAAAATTTGTGCCAACAGCAATTTGCCAACAGGAAAACAGCTGATCAAAAACAGCTGGTTGGCATTTACGCAAATCACAAAATTGAATTTGATGGTTTGGAAGTTAAAAATTACAAAATGCGACTAATTAAACTTGTAAGAAATAAGTAGTTATTTGTTTAATCAATAAACTGTGTCAGAATAACGCTTTGTGATGACTTTTCGTACGTTTTAAATTTTACACTTTTGAATGTAAACAAAAATTATATCAGCTGTTCGTCTAACTTGCAAGTTTCTGCAAATTTTCTGTTCGCGTACTATTTTGGATATTTCTCTCTTGTGAGAGAACAGATGACATTTCGCCGGAATTTGGCAGTTGGTTGGTTTTTACTGGAGATTTTAAACGAACGCACCTATTATATTGGCGGCTCTTTCATGGCTGTAATGCAATATCCGATGCATTGAAAGGCAGCGAAATCAATCTTTCAATTGTGTTCCGGGTCTTTGCATGCAAAGCATTGCATTTCATTTCTTTGCTATTCGATGGCTCTGCTACCGGAGATAAAAGCCACGGCTCAAGAGGGTACCCTTGATCACCTAGCAGCCATGTATCGTGCTTATTGCTATGATTTGCCATTAAATGAATTCGAGTTGGTGACGTAGTCCAAATTCCGGAATCATGGCAGGATCCCGGAAATTTGGAATTTACGGCAGTAAATAGCAATCGGTAATCACACACCTGACAAAATAAACAAAAAAAAAAACGAAAATTTTAATTGCTGATAAAACATTCTTAGAAATTCGAAACAAACGTCACACTTTAATGATTTGCGCAATACTGCTGTTATGTGTGCAACTCGAGCAAGCCCATTATTTCAGCACACAAAATCTTATAAAGAGTTTAAATGGATCCTATATAGCTTTGGTGTGGTAAAATAAACAAGCTACGTCCAGATAGAAGAACAGACCAACATGCAATTACTTTTAGTCCAAGAGCTGACAACGGTTTTGGTTACACCATATATAACAAGGCTAGAACTTTCATGATGAGTCCGCTATGACGGCCCATTAAACTAGCTGAAAGTCTGGCGGCCCTCCAGGGGTGGCTTTGGCGCCACCAGGATTTTTAAGGATGCAAAAAAACACATCAATTACACTATTTTAACCAGTCTGGTATTTTGGGATATCAGTGTTGGTACTTCTCCGAAACCGAAAAAAAAATGGCCAGACTGGTAGGGCGGTGCAAAGTGGGTGCCAGACGCGGCTAAAGTGGCGATTAAAAGTGGACTATTTACACTATAATAACCAGGCTAAATTTTATAAATTATCATAGGTTGAATCCTCAGGAGGCTATATGTTTGAAGCCAGACGAAATTTTGGGTGCAAATGCCCTGCCAGATCCAAAAATCCGTTACTATGCAGACGTTCAAATCAACTTGTTTCTAACTAATTTTTAATATACTTTGTTGACGAAATGGAAAAGTATCGTAAAAATACTATAAAAAAGAATTT
>NW_023459270.1:7004-18474 GCF_013731165.1 Rhagoletis pomonella | reverse complement strand
AAATTCTTTTTTATAGTATTTTTACGATACTTTTCCATTTCGTCAACTAAGTATATTAAAAATTAGTACGCGCGTGAAACCGACGATTGGCTCATGGAGATTTGAAAATAATTGCCTACGCATTTTTGGGCATAGAAATACAGGCAAGTAAGGAAAAAAATTGTGAAAGGTATTTCTGATTTTTGGGTATCACTTGGTTCCAGTTCCTCAATTAAATTCCGGCAGATTGAGCGCGGTAACCGAAAGTTTTGCATGAAAATACTTTCCTGCATTGCGAATGGATCATTGTTGTCGCGGAGTTCCTTCAGAAGTCTTCTTCTCTGTATCATTTCTTCTTGCTCCACAATAATAGCCGCGTACATAATAATTACCTCCTCCATGATTATTATTCTGCAACCGATACTATTATTATAAGCAAAACGCAACTAACTTTTTAGCATACCTATTTAGGCAAATAAAATGGTTTAACAGGTTTTATTTAAAAAAAAAAATGTGTCACTTTTCTCAGCAGAATTAATAAAATTGAAAATATTAACTTATGTCTTAGCGTTGTTACGTACTCAATAGGTCATCACAAAAATAATAGCAATTGTCGCCGTTAGAGCTTTCAAACTGCCCTCTGCCTACCTAAACGTGGCAATTGATTATAAGTATGGCAATAGTTATAGCATCGAGTTTTGTCGCTGCACGCGAATCATGGTTGCCACTCGCCAACATTTTTTTCTACCAAAATCTCTTAAGAAAAGTTACCAAAAGTTACCAAATCTTCAATACCAAAATCTTCACTTCTTCACTGAGAAAAAAATATACTGAATAAAACTGATGTATTTCATAACAAATGTGTATATACTTACAGCCCGATTCTGTGCACTTAATAAATTCAATATTTTTATAAATTGTCAATTTTCGATTATTTATCAAAAACTCCCAGTTCTAGCAAAGAAGTTTAAATCTATTTTCTTGATAAATTACCAAGACTGAAATTGCTATTGACAATTATAAAAATTTTTTTTTTAGAAAATATTTTTCTATCAATTAATTACTGCATGTGCCGATATTCTCGTTTTCGTTGTTGGTGTTTCCGACAGGGTAGGAGTATGATGCAATGTGGAACGATTTTTCGTCATCTTTTGGCAAATTTGGTTTGGAGACAAACCGGTTTCGGCGTTGTGCCATCTTCAGTGTCATTTTTCGTTCGGAATGTGCCGATATTTGAACCTGCGAAATTATGATTACTCAAAAGTTCAGTTACTCGAGTAATCAAGATTTTTGATTAACCACAAAAAATTATATTTGAGTAATTTGCTTTATAATTTATCAACATTTCGAGGAAAATGATTAATCAACATTTCAACTCTTTACATACATACATACAACCATGATACCAAAAATAAGGTAGTTCCATTGTCACTTTTTCGTCTCCATATTAACAACCTGACAATTAAGCAGATTGTGATATTTCATGCTACCATACCCAACATCTAAAATCCTTCAAATTTTCTTATTAATATTTTGTCGATTTAAAAATATTTTGTTCTTAAGCATAGCATAATAAGAAATAAACAAAAAATAAGGGTGAAATTCCACAACATTTCCTTGAAACATTTTTGCAACATGAAGCTAGCAACACAATTTTCATGACATTTTTAAATACACATGTATATTTTAAATTGTGTGAAAGCTGACAGTTTATAGAATTCAGTAGCGACGAAAACAAAGGGGGGTTAAGTGGTTAAACCTTACCCAAGCCGATCATAAAACTTGCGACGCAATTTCGGCTTATGGCTGTGGGTCTTGGCAAGAATGTAATCCCTAAAGGTTTAGCTTAAAATGGTTTTCGGGATACTATGTGATCATGTCACTTTCCAGAAGGTGTGGCGCAAATTTTTTGGCGCTGACACACTAACTCCAGCGCCACTGTCGGAATCAGCACAGTGTGTTGGCGCAATTGCGCCTCTTCAGGCTAAAGCTCACGCTGGTGCACGCTGCACCAAAGTGAATTAATACAAGGTGGTATCGGTTGGGCAAAAACAACTCAAGTATACCCAAGTTCAAAACCCAAAAATACAACAAACACATAATTTTCACATTCAGAAAAATCGCGGCTAGTTTTAGCAACACCACCTTGTAAAAATTCGCCTTGTGCTGCACATTTTACAAGTGACACTTCGCTTTTGTATGTTCTTTGCTGGTTATTTGCGCCGCCCGGTGTTGTCAGTGTTACGGGGTTGCTGGCGCCATTGCGTCACTGAGTTGTAAAAATTGGTATCGGCGCCAGTAACTCAGCTCTCGGTATCAGCGCAATGGCACGGCGCCGCACTGTGTTAGCCACGGCTAAAAAGTACCTCATCTCAGTATTCTAGGTAAATGCTTCCAGGGGTATTTATGCGTCACCAGAATTTTAGTTTATTTAGCTTATACCGCTAGCTCTTTTCAACGGCTACGAGATTGTTTTTTTATAGGTTTGGGATTGATTTCATTTACCTCTATTCCTAGTTCTACGGTGGCACGCCGCATTTTCCAATAAACTCATATTTTTCCATGAGCTTGAGATTGACTTCATATACATATATCGATACAAAGTTCCAGGACTCTACCACAAATACTTCCAGAGATATGCACTATGAAAAATTCGATTTGTATGGGAGGTTCTACACGCCCTTTAGATATCGGTTTTGTTTTAGCCTATAACCATTATTGGAAAACTTGTGTCCGAAATTTCAAAAAAAGCCGGTATGGGCATTGTGACTCCTCAAGCGAAATGAACTAATCAAACATCGTAGTTGACCAAAAAAGAATTTTAGACTTCATTCTCTCAACCTCTCAGAATGTAGAAAAGCTAAGAAATATATAATAAGATAGGATATATTAAAACAGCCTCCAAAACATTTACTAAGACGCCCCTGGTCTACACAAATCAGTTTTATTGAAAATTTGTTTTTATCTATTTATTTTATCCTTCAATTTTGGGTGTGTCAAAATTTTATGTGAAAACAATATGTGTTGCTGAAAAATTTTACGGCCCATGGGTTCCAAAGTAAATTCCATTGCTGTTAAATGGACAAAGACAATATGTATTCAATAACACATCGAAATGTGTAATTTCAGTAATTTGTGTAAATGTGTAATTTCAGAATTACATCAGAATCACGTATCCGATATAGAAAACTACATTGAGAATTAATGAGATGACATGAGGACACTAACATAATTTTAAAATATGTTCACTAAAATTGTAGTAATATCAAAATAATGATTTGGCAAGTTGTTATCGAATTTAATGTAAAATTTAAGTGTTTTCAAGAAAAGATATTGATTATTTTAAAAGTATATATTAATACAACTATTTTCTTTATAATCCCAATTTTAGGATATAAAATGTCCCACACCAAAAAACTTACAATTGGGTAATGCCGCTTCGAATTTTTCACAATTGAGCAATTGTCAAAAATCTGCTTTTTAATCAAAAAGTTGTTTACTGAAACTACCTTCTTTTTTGTATCATGCATACAACAACGTTTCTGTTTTAAAAAATTAAAACGAAACATTTTTTCATATACAGAATTAAAAAAAAAAGAAAATAAGCATTTTCCAAAGCAAACTCTTTTAACGAGCAAAATTATTTTTTTTGAGTAATCATATTTCAAGTAACTCGATTAATCATCGTTTCGAGTAATCAAAATCTTGATTACTCGAGTAATTGATTAACCGAATAATTGATTAACCAACTTGCTCATGTAATCGAATAATCGCACAGCCCTAGTACGTATCAAACGGACCTCAGATTCGGATTATGTGGGTCGAAATACATGTCGGTTGGTGGGACTGGTAAAAAGCACGCGACATTTTTTTTTTGTGCCGGAATAATCAAAACGATTTGTGGGCCTTACCAAAAATTGCCAGATGGACGAATTTTTATAACATTTTTACTGTAGAATTCAAATATCGCAAGCATTCGAAAGTTGTTTCAGAAGTGCAGCCCGTGGTGCTGCCACTGTAATTCAAATATTTCCAGTATTCGAATATGAGATGACTGTAATTTTATCGAAGTAAATTTGTAGAAGTGTCAGTAGTGCTGCCACTGAAACTCGGAAGGTTTTTATAATTACGCACAGGCAAAACATAATTCATTTCTTTCTAGTAATGCAAATAGATGTTTGGTTGCAAAAGTTACCAAAATAAAATAAAAGTTACCAAGTTACCAAATCCTTTAAAAGTTACCAATTTTGGTAGAAAATTACCAATTGTGGCAACCATGACGCGAATAGGGCTGCAAATCGCAACAACACACAAAAGAAAAGAAATAATGCGGCAGCATTTGAAGCAGCCCAACAATCGAAACAGCGAAGATGTGGCAAGGAACTCAACAACGACAGTTCTAAAAATAAACCAGAAAGCAACAACAGAAAGGAAGTATTTTCTATATTGCAATATCTATGTATGTACTTGCCCACAATTTACACAAAAGATACCTCTTCATGCAATCTGAGAGCCCATCGGTCATATTCCGAAATCATATTTTCCACCCTCCTTCAACCATTTCTTAAACATGCAAAAACACATTCTAAACAATCATTTCTAAAGCGCAAAAGCAAATAATTATTCATAAGAGCACAGAGATTTTTGTTTCTCTTTATTGTTTTCCAGGTCAGTGAACTAAACACGCCTGCGCAAAGTCTTACATGCAAACTCACATATTTATGTTTATATGGATCCAACTCATAGCACGTATTCCATGCAAAATCAAATATTTGCGCACTCACTCAATCCAATTTCCCCAAATTCTCGTCGCCTGGTCACCCCTCTGGGACATATTAGTACTGCATACACACATACACATGTGTGTACATATGCGTGAAACTCCCCCAGCAAAATCTTTGCTTACCAAGAATCGGGGTGGTAATGCGATGAATGTTGAGGAACACATTACCAACCTCATGAGACCACCGCTGATTTTAACACAGGCATGTCATTAGGCGGAAGCGCTTGCCATTTGCAGTACTGAGAAGCACTGTTGTAACACGTTCACAAAGTGTGGATAGAATCGATGATAATCGCATTACTCAAAAGCACAGCTGTAACGGGTTCCCAATGTATGGCTAGAAGGGATGATGAATCGCATTACTCAAAAGAGCTGCTGTAACGGGTTCGCAATGTATGGCTAGAAGGCATGATGAATTGCATTACTGAAAAGGGCTTTTGTAATCGCTTTGGAAAGAATGAGAAAAATTTTAAAGTTTAGAACTCGTATATTGAATACATATTTTTTCATATACATACATTTCATTTATCCTTATTTTCTAAGCACACTTTCTTGAAGTGTTTATTTTTTACACAGCGCAGTCCATGCCGCAAGTCATGTAAAAAATCGTCAACTGTTTTTCCTTCCACCACTGTCGCTTCTGAAAAAAGTATTAAGTATTAAAAACCCTTATTTTATGTAGCATTACATTATGTATTTAAAAATGTACCATATAGTATGTTCAAGCATTTCGGGAAATTGCGCAGCCTTTTCTTGTTGTTTTTTCATCCACATTATACTCTAGACTTACTTCGGTTGCAATGAGTCTCTCCATATTTTTGCTCCATCCTCCAGGTATAATAAGTTTTTTCAAACTAACAATCTGCAAATATTTTAGAAAAAAGAGGAGAAAAATGTGAACACAAGAAAAACATTAAATTAACGAATATTAAATCACCATAGCTTCTTTGTTGTCCTCTGTAATGTCTTCCTCTAACTGAATTAGGTCCTGCTCAGAAGTCAGAGGAAACCTTTTTGTGTATATAGCTAGACCTGGTCCAGTTTTCGATAAAACAGATTTTAACATTGCCACTTCTGCTGTTAGTTGTAATATGGTATCATTTTGTGAAGATACAGTACCTAGAAAAAATTAAGACAAAAAGAAGATTGAGTAAACTTAAATATTTTAGAACAACATATCAGTTACTTATAAATGAGATCTGAAACTGAGGTTTCAAGTGATTGTATAACGTCTACGAGTTCTTTAAGGCGTGCATCCATTTCAAAATAATTGAATTTTTTATTTGTTTATTATTTTATTTATTTGTGCAGTGTTGGAGCAATGGTATTAGGTTAGGTTAGGTTGATGTGGCAGTCGGTTCAATTTACCAACTCACTTAGACCTTTTGAAGGTCCATTGTGGTACCACTGCAGAACACGGGAACCTCGGTGACTATTCTTCAGAGAACCAATTTGAGGCTCTTATAAAGCGTAGAATCGGTTTTATTCATACGCGTGATAATTCCGCAAGAGAGCTAAAGAAGGGCCTGCCTAAAAAGCTTGCTCTCCTCTTGTCCAAAGCTGGGCAACTACAGAAGAAGTGCTCTACGGTTTCTTCCTCTTCCTCATCTCTGCACCTCTGCAGTATTCATTGGAGAAAATTCCAAGTCTTGAAGAGTGCCTGCCAAATAGCCAATGACCGGTTACACAAGCCGTGACCTTCGCAATGTCCTCTCTTGAGAGGCACAGCAACTCTTTCTTTCTTTCTTTTTCTTTTCTATTTGCTGCCAAAGCAGCCTGGTTGTTCTACATGTGCCCTCCTCTAGCCATGACCTGTTGGCCTCTTGGATCATGCTATTTCGAGGTTCTAATTTGCAGGTTGCCATGGGTATCCCAATAGTGCCCCTGTTTTCACATAGGGGTACATTCGTACCTTTCCTGGCTAGCTCATCGGCCCTGCAGTTTCCTTCAATATCTCTGTGTCCCGGAACCCATATGAGGCTGACCTTGGACAGGGTGCTAATATCGTTTAGAGCTGCGAGGCATTCCTGCGCAACCTTCGACCTCAGCCTTACCATGTTCATTGGTCCGGAATTCGGACGGATAGTTCCAGTCCTAGTTCCTTAGAGAAAACTCCGTAGCAAACCCTATTGTCTAGCTTGGATCCATCTGTGTAAAAATTCAATTCCCACCGTCTCCATGGTCTTGGTGTTTGCCATTCTCTTCTTGACGGGATGCTCGTCTTAAAGAGCCTATCGAAGATTGGTTTGGGAGCGGAGTAGTCAACTTCTTGGTTGTAACTACCCAGAGTGTGAAGAATGGAAGCGTGACCAAACCGCCGGCCCTTCCATAGCACCATACTTTTTAGTTTGAGCGCTGAATCGGCGGCCGCGTATTTTCCCACCAGGTTTATTGCGGGAAAATTGGTAATCACCTCCAGTGCCTTATTTGGGGTGGTCCTTAAGGAACCTGAAATGCATAGAGACGCTGTTCTTTGGACCTTACGTAATAGTTTTAGGTAACTTGCCTTTTGAGTTGCTGGCCACCATACAAGTATTCCATATAAGAGTATTGGCCTGACCACCGAGGTGTATAGCCAATGTGTAATACGAGGTGTTAACCCCCACTTGATTCCGACCGCTTTTTTTCATGTGTATAATGTAACGTTGGCCTTCCTTACTCTTTCTTCTATATTAGGTTTCCACGTTTGTTTCCTGTCTAATATGAGTCCTAGATACTTAACATTCTCCTTCAAGGATATCTCCACACCCATAAAGATTAGCGGGGAGACTATGGGAAGCCTGTGTTTCCTTGTGAAGAGAATTGCTTCGGTTTTCTCGGGGTTTACTCCGAGTCTCCTACTCTCTGTCCAGTTCCTAAGCGTGGCCATGTTAGAGCGCAGAATCTTCGTGAGGGTATTTGGGTATTTGCCTTTGACGGAAATTGCCAGGTCGTCAGCATATGCTGTGACATGGCAACCCCCCCTCTCTAATGCCACCAGCAGAGAGTTCACCGCTAAATTCCAGAGAAGAGGGGAGATAACCCCTCCCTGAGGAGTGCCTCTACAGACCTTTCTGCTTATTGTGGTGTTGCCAAGCTTAGCGGTTATCGTCCTGCTGACAAGTATAGACTCGATCGGCACCGCCACATTCTGGTCAACTCCAAGCTCTTCTAAGGCACCCGTTATGGCGCTTGCGTTAATATTGTTGAAGGCGCCTTCTATATCTACAAAGGCAACCAGAGCATACTCTTTATCTAATCACCTTTTTTCCACCAACCCGACGAGCGAGTGCAAGGCGGTTTCCGTGGATTTGCCTTTCGTATAGGCATGCTGCGCTGGGGAGAGCCTACTTGTTGGTATCACGCCCCGTACATAATCATCCACTATCATCTCTAAAATTTTGAGAAGGAAAGACGTAAGACTGATGGGTCTGTAGTCCTTAGGGTTGGTATGAGAGGACCTGCCCGCCTTGGGTATAAAGGAAACTTTTGTCTCTCTCCAGCCTAGCGAGATGTAGCCCATGTTAAGACAGCTTCTTATAATAACCACAATGAACGGGAGAGATAATACCCCGTGATTGCTGCAGCTCTACCGGGTGTATTCCATCAAGTCCCGGTGACTTGTAAGGACCAAAAGTCTTAATAGCCATTCGATTTTTTCGTTAGTATACAGTCGGTTTCCCAGATCAGATAGCCCCCCTTCATTCGTGGGGTCATTAGGTTCCACCGGCTTGTTTCCAGGGAAGTGTGTGTCCATGAGTTCCCTTGACCCTTGAAATAACCAAGGTTGCATGGCGACTTTGCGAGAATTCTTCTTAATCTGGCGGCTTCCGTGGTTTCCTCAATTCCCTTGCAGTAACTTTGCCAGGATTTACGTTTCGCAGTTCTCACTGCTTTTTTGTATATTTTCAGATCAGCCTTGCAGGCTTCCCAGTCCTCTGTTGCTCTCGTGGCTTTGACCTTATTGACCATTGCCCTATTGGATTCACGTAACAAGGACAATTGTTTCGACCACCAAGGTGGTTTGTTTTTTCCCCTGTATCGAACAACCGGGCATCCGGCTGACAAAGAACTATTCATGGCTTTAGTAACCTGATTAACCAACCCATCACGCTCCACCTGCGTGGCGGGGTCTCGGGGAGGTATCTTTGGCAGTAAAGTCCATAATTTATTGTTGTAAACCCCCCAGTCGGTATTTCTAACATTTCTGAACTCCCTTACTTGGGGGGTCTTAAGATCTATTTCGAATTCAATATAACGATGGTCAGAATAAGATTTTTCATTCAGTACTCTCCATCTCGATTTTATGGGCAAACATATCTGAAGCCAGGGTTATGTCCAAAACTTCGTCTCTACTCTTTGTTATAAAGGTCGGCTCTGAGCCTAAATTCAAGACACTAAGTTTAATCCCTAGAATGAAGTCTAGTAACGACTCATATCTAGCATTCGTGTCTGTACTCCCCCACATCAAGTTGTGGGCATTAGCGTCGCCGGAGACAACCAGTGGTTTACTCTTGAAGGCTGCTTCCTCGGCCAAGGTCCGAAACCCCTCTGGTGGCACGTCCTTGTCATGGGCCATGTAGGCAGAGGCTACCCAAAAGCTGGTTTTGTCCAGCTCAGTGATTGCCGCTACCAGATCGCCGTCACTAAGCTGTGGAAGCAGGAAGATGTTTAAGTTGTTCCTTGCTAATATGCAAGCTCTAGTCTTACATGCATTTTGCGCGGCAATAAGCTTAAAGCCCTTCATCCCAAGCCCGCAGATTTTATTGCCGTGTATCCACGGTTACTGCGTGAGGGCAACGTCGATTCCACCGGCAGCCAGGCGGACCTCAAGGTTCGCAGACGCGAGTTTAGAGTGGTGGAGGTTGATCTGCATCAGCTTCATAAGAATCTGTCCACCATCGTGACATCCACGTCCGCCTCTTCCTCCCTCCCTCGGTGTCATCGGCGAGGGGGCCTTCTTCGTAAAATAATGGCCCCAAACCGGATAGCCTCTCCGAGTTGGATGAGCATTAGCTGCTGGGCAACCCTTCTTCACCACCGCTGCGCAGGCCGGACTTGTCGCTCTCCTCACTAAGGTCCAAGCTCGGCTCGTCGCTGCGGTAGATTCGAATGGTTGCGTCATTAAACCCGAACCTCACCACCCAATCCTTTTGCGCCAGTGGGGCTATCGATTCGGCGTTGAGGATCAGCAACACCTGCCTTCTATTCCCCACTGGCTCCTCTATCTTCCCTGCCCTCCAATTGTGAGTTGGCAGGTCCTTATTACAGGATCTGAAGATCCGCTCAATTCTTTCAGGCTCGGCGGGTTTAGCCGGAATCCAAACTCGAGCCCTCGGTGGGCTAGGAATATCTTCCTTGCTGACGGCCTCGAGGTTGGCTTTTTTTTCTAAACTTCACCTACCTTACTAGCGGCCAACCTATAGAGCTGGGCTGACCTATGGTCCTCGCAGGCGATGAGTTTAGCTCTACCCTGATACCATCCGAAATCATGGCAGAGAGGAGGAGGTCCAGGATTTTCCTCTAGGACTTGGAGGTAGATTTCGGCGATCGCTTCCTCCACCAACCTCCACTTCTCTTTGGGGATAGTCCCTTCCTCCTCCCCTCTGTCGATGATGGCCAGTACCTCACCGCCTCCCTTCACTACGTCCCTGAAGGTGGGGTATTTATGGCCACCTGTTTTCGGTCTTTTGACGACCCCACCCCCTGCCTGTTCAGCAGACCGCGGCCTTTTTGGAGCAGTGCCTGCCGGTTTTCCCAAGCTGGCTACTACTCCCCTCGCCCACTCCAGTGATCTAACCTGCTCCTCCGTGAGCTGCTTTATCGGCAGGTCCCCGATCCTGTTGACGACCCTCATGGCCGCCTTTTTGTCATAATATGCCTGCTTCGAGGGGCGGACATGTTTAGCCGACACCCCAGGCCTGTGTTTGCAGCTCTTCTCGAGCTGCTTGGAATGTCGGCAGCATCCTGTCGGGTTACTTTCGAAGCAGGTGCCGCACCCCGCCCTTGGTTAAGGTGTGCGTTCTTTGGGGTCTGACTTCCCTAGGCGGAGCTGATGCTGCAGCTCCAGCCATGAATCGGTTGGAGACCGGTTTGCCCAAGCCTCCCACTCCCCCCTATACCTCCTATGGTACTCGTACCAGGACCAGCCCTACCGCTTAAGCCCCTCTAACTCCTGTCACTGGCGGTCCGATAAATGCCCTGCTCGAGGTTGTAGCATTAACTGGAGCCACCCCTGTCGCTTTTTTTGGAGGACCGTCCTCCTTTGTGAATTTTTTATTGAATATTGTGCTCATAATTCTGGTCACACGAGTGTCGGACAATGGAGGTCCACCCGCACAGCGGTCCGTGTGCGTAAGTAAGGCTTGATAGAACCGGAGGTCGCCAGGTATCCGGAGCACTCCGTTCGAGACTGGGCTATTTGTTGATCTGGGTCCCCAGCCAGGCTGAATATCAGCACGGGTCGTCTAACACCTGGTTCCAACCCAGAGCTTTTTTAAAGAGGTTTGCTCCTCCATTACCTCTATAGGCCACGATCAAAAACCATTTCCATATAACTTAGCTATTGAAGAGCTTAAGCACATAGCACTGATTTCTGATCTTAGCTGGACACCATTCTGACATCGTACAGAACCTAAATTGTAGTGGCCATTACCAGTCGGCACCCTCGTGGAGGGTTCAGCCGGAGGATTTTCGGTACGGTAACGATAATAGTTTGGTGTATATGTC
>NW_023459270.1:0-6904 GCF_013731165.1 Rhagoletis pomonella | reverse complement strand
AATGAAAAGATCGTTTATGATATGTTATACGCACCAAAAGCGAATGAAGAACTTTATTTTATTGGAAGTGCCCTTTATAGCAGCCGCTGAATGTTTTCCAAACGGTATAGTGGCGTGATTTCCTAACGCCATGTATTTTGCAAAACAATTGTATGTAGGTAAGATGTACAAAAGAGAGTGTGAATATTAAACGTCAAATGCTTATGCTTAAGGGGATGGCTCATGGTACGACTTGTTAGTCCGGCTTAATCTTGTACACTACGTATAATGGAAATATTCAATTCAAATACGCCCGTATTAAAATGAAGCATTTTTCACTGCACGGATGGCGTTTTGCACGTCTCGGATGCTTTTTCATATGTAATTAAGAAAGTATATGTATACAAAGCATGCACAGCGGTGACAACATATACACACATACATCCCAGCCAGCAAAAAATTCTAAAACCGATCCGAAAAAGGACAAAACAGTGGATGACGTGCGGATTTTTGATTCAATTTCCGGATACTTTCACGATCCGTTTTCCCACTATTGTGTGTGGCAAAAACGTACGTACAGACAACAGTATGAGAAACGGATACGTTTTTGGCTGTTTTTTCTGATAGAATTTTTCGTTCAATACGCTTTCCTTCTCCACTTCACAGATACTTTTTCATCGTTCAAAGGAATAAAATAAAATTAGGAAGCGCCTGACGGAATTCGAACCCGGCACATTCTGGAAGCTAACAAATAGCGGTACACTCCTCTGCACGCTCAGCCACTGCCGACTACGCATGCATGCTTTCAAATGTTTAGCTTGAGAAAATAGAATACAATTATTGTTTTCAAATGACATCATCTTTTCGAACGTTTTCCGGTTACGAAAATTGATGATAACTGTAGGAGCTTTTTCGTTTTCGGAAACGGAAAATTTAACTAACTGTTGGCTGGGATGGTACATGTTTATCTGTACAAATGCACTAATCGCGCGCTGTGATGTTGATTCAAACTCAACATTTGAAAACACATTTACATGTATGGCTGTAGATGAGTGTGCAAAGACGCTTGATACAATTGGCTGCTGCCAAGAGGGTCTGGGTTCAATTACCATCACAGCCAACATAAAATTAAATTTTTTTCTTCGTGATTACGAAAAAGCATCTGTGCACTTCACAACGACATATTTTATAACGTACATACTCAAATTTAAAACGAGTTGGGTTGGTGCTCTTTTATATGCGTATTTTTTAAATTTAGCACGTTTGTTTTTAATTCTAAATTTTTTTCCCTCAGTGTACTTTTTAGTCCCTTTATAAAAGCGTGGTATATTAAAAAGTTATTTTATTTTATTTATTTTCTACCTTTTAGTTTTGTATCTATAAAATTTTGCAATAGATATTAAAATAATTCAACGATATTAATAGATTGGTACACACACATGCATATATGTACACTAGGGTGGTCCAAAAACAGTAAAGTCGGAATTGTAATGCTCTCACCCCCTAAGATTGCTCTATATCAAAAAAAAGTGTACCCCTATTTTTTATTTTGAAAGCAAAGCACTCAAAGATTTCCATGTATTTTTATAATCAAAGCACTCAAAGATTTCCATGTATTTTTATATGGGAAAAATAAATTGTTTCGTTCAAATGGTATAAAATTGTTGAAAATCAATATTTTTCGATCGGAAAACTCTGGTTCTCTTCAGGAGACTTTCAATAATAATACCCAATTATTTACTTAACCATTTTTTAATACTAACGATTTTTATTGGTCGCCCCATTGCATTTTTCGGGGCTTTTGTGGGTTTTTGGCGGACCGATGAAGAAATATTTAAATAAACAATTGAGTATTATTATTGGGAATCTCCTGCAGATAAACGGAGTTCTCTGGTAGAAAAATATTGATTTTTAATTATTCTATACAATTTCTACGAAAATTTGTTTTTTTGCCCATACAAAATACATAGAAAACTTTGGGCGTTTTGAGCACCTCTAAATATTTTTTGATTTCAAAATAAAAATAAAGAATGGTACATTATTTTTCGGTATAGAACAAAAATAAGGGTATATTTTTTTCGGTATAGAACAATCCTAGGGGGTGAGAGCATACAAATTCCGACTTTACATTTTCACATGCATTTGTGGACCACCCTAGTGTACATACATACGAGCACCAATTAATTTCATTTAAAGAAATGGCGTGTCGTCTATTTCCGCTGTAGAGTATGTAGTGCATATTTTTAGGCGCAATATATAACTACTTGCGGCGAGGCGACATCTACCTCTACAGTTTTGATATGATACCTAGACGAGATTGATATCTAGACTAGGTTGAATAGAAACTTTGCCATAATACCTTTGCTATAAATGGTGTCTGGACACACAACATTATAAGTAAGCGTTGTCAAAAAAAGGACAGACCAGAAATTTGCCAAAATACACACACATTTTTTTTTCTAAATAAGAAGATATACATAGGTGGGGAGTTTTACGAAATTTCCCGCAAAATCGGCGATTTTCATTGTCAAAATCGGAGAATTCTCAATGTATGTATAACAGGCTAACCTAATATTCACGCCCGCCGCCAATTTACTGTAAAAAATTTTCTCATGCACATACAACTTGTAGTGCACCAACCGAAATTGAACGGCGTGCGTATGAAGCTAACTCAATTCGCACGCAAGCCAATTTCGGTTGACGCAAAAATACAAGATCGACGGCGTGCGTACCAAAACGCAAGCCGCGAATATTAGGTTTGCCTGTATTGTATTGTGTTTGCTTATTGACAAAAGTGAAAGGTTAAAAGCGACAGAGAGTTGGACACGTACATAGGTAACTCTGTAGCTGCGTGGAAGCGTAAGACTAGTAAGAGTATAGGTTTTTGAAAAACAAAGACTTCCGAATGTTTTCATACATATGTATGTATGTATGTATATGTACATATCTGTTACGGTTGCCAGACGTACTGATTTTATCAGTACAGTACTGATTTTTCAACTTTCGTACTGATTTTGATCATTCCTTCAACCAGTACGCTTATGTCCTGTTTTTTTTACATTTGTACTGATTTGTACTGATTTTTCAATTCTGAGCAATCAAATTTGTAACAGGGTTCTCCCCACCGAGCTTGGTACGCGCTAACTCGGTAATCGGTAATTTTTGCACAAGTATTTTGTTTGTGTAATATTATTTTACACAAACAAAGTACTTTACGATTTGCTTAAGATTTTTACATAACGTTGGAACTTTCTTAAAATTTAAAAGTAAGAAGAAAATAATTTTATTATAGTTGACGTGTTTTAGATAATGTTTGATATGCGCAAGAAATTAATACAAAAGAACAATCGTCTTATGGGCATATTGCGGGTCATTACCTACCAGTTGCGAAAATATCATGGCGTATAATTTATTTAAAAAGAGGGCTGACATTTTTTGCCGAGTGTTGTTAGTTATCTCGAAAATAATTTTCATTTTAATAATAACAAAATTGAATAATTGAATGGCTTTGCCTACAACTTACAATTCGTTTTTCTCAATTTACTGACTCAATTTAGATATTCTTTTTGGCGAATTCTTAGTCTTTCAAAGTTTTTGCGCAGTTAAAAAAAGTAATTTAAGGTATGAGGAAATACGGATGCAGTCATTAAATAGAGGTATCTTTCCACAGTTTGAATAAATATGTAATTTTGTTTTTTCAATACCACGTTTAAACGAAGCAGATGAGAGTAACTTACTTAAGTATAAAGTTTGCTTCCTGGCGAAAAGAGAGGAACCGATTAAAATTTTAGAAAGCGAACCTCAAATTAAAAGTAATATGAAAATAAAATGTTTAGAGTTTTTTGACTATTTAAACACTGAAAGTGGAAATGATCTTATTATTGCTATTAAAAGATTTTATATATATAAAATAATTTATTGGCTCCTGTGATGATATTATAAAGGTATTCCATACTACATGTTAATGTGTATACTCATATTAAAAATAATAACATTTTTATTTTTTGTGAACAACATTTCATTTATATACCAAGATATTATTAAAAATAAGTACTCTGGCGTTTTAAAGTATTATCTGCTAGTAACATTCATAATTCTGCTTGGAATAAAAGTGTACTGAAAAGTATTGATTTTTATAGCATGAAAAGTCGAATGTACTGATTTCGCGCCAAAAAAATCTGGCAACCCTATTATCTGTGTTCATATGGAAAAGTAGCTTAATTCGAAAGGTTGGCTTTAGTATAAATCGCCATTCGCAGCATATGAATGCGAATGACTCACTGGCGCTGAGCCGTTGAAGAACTTTTGGCCAATAAACATGCAATAAATAGTCCCGATACTAGCAAGTCAATATTCTTATTAAGTCTCCTCAAAAAATTTCTTGTCGTTGAAAGAATAAAGGGAAAGCCGCATTATACTAAAGCCAACCTTTCGACATAAGCTACTTTTCCATACGAACACAGATATACAGGGTGTCCCAGAAGTAACGTGCCAAACTTTAGGGCAAGGTAGGTGGGGGGGTGAGCTCACTGATAAACAAAAAATTTTCAGGTAAAAGTGTCACCGTTTTTGAAATATTTACATTTTTTCGAATTTAAAAAAAATCGTGCCTTTTCATGTGTTTTCTTTAACTGCAACTACAAACCGGGCAATACTTAGTAAATTTTTTATGTAAAATACTTCCAGATAGTTGCCTCTCCATACTCAAATGCAATGTAGTTAAAATAAATTAAGGAACCATCATAAAATTAGGACTATTTCTGGATTTTTAACTTTTTGATATTTTCTTCCCCAACTTTGACTATCTCGGGTGAAAAAAAAATGTACTGAGCTATAACTTTACATTACATAAAAAAATTGCTCATTTAATAAAGATTTCAGAAAGGTGCCACACTTACTGTTTTGAATAGAAAAAAAAAATATTATAGCCGCTTTTGTGGGTAAAGGACTGAGACACGCTAGAATGTATTTAATAGATTTAAATTGAATTTGCTCTTGTTACCGTCAAATGACAAGCTAAATAGTACAAAGGTACATTATTACCTGCTCCTGACATTATTTTGTGTTACTTACCGGAATTAGTGAAAGTGGATTTTGTGAAATTGGACCCTTCGAACATTGTGTTATTAATACTATGACAGAGAACACGCAGTATACGTCGCATGAATATGCGGATATTCACCTAATTTACGGTGAAGCTTGCTGTAATGCCAGAGCTGCTCAAAGACTCTATGCAGAGCGATACCCCAATCGTCGACATCCGGGTCGAGAAGTATTCGCCCGGACCCATAAAGAAATATATGAAGGTAAGTGATTTTTACACCTTTCTTGTTTGCTTGCTTGTTGACTATAATTGCTCGTAATGCTCATATGGCTTAAAAGCAAATATTTATCCCCTTGTTGGTTTATTCAATATTTATTTGAGCTTGAAAAATTAATTGAGAATATATAGGTATACATATGGCCCAGCAAAATTTTTGGCAAGCGCTTCTTCTATCATCAATTCTATAACTAATTGACAGCCCATCAAAAAATGTTTTCCGATTATCTTATACATTACCAGTCATCGAACAACTTACTTTTGCGTTACATTACAAAAGTGCGTCTGAGTAGTGCGCCAAAGAAGCGCGTAATTTGAAAATTCGTCTACTTTTCGCCTTACTCCTTAAAGAGTACAATTATTTTTATACCTTTCATGAGCATGAAATGGTATTATAACTTTGGTCCGATGTTTGTAAGTACCAGAACAAAAAGAGATAGACCCATTAAAATGTATACTTATATGATCAGAACGTCGAGCTGAGTTGATTTATCCATGTCCGTCTGTCGGTCTGTCCGTCTGTCCGTCTGTTTGTATGCAATCTAGTCTCTCAGTTTTCGAGATATCCGGATCAAATTTGGTAGGTGGGTGTATTTTTATAATGTATTAATCATTTGTCGGAACCGGAAGAATCGGACCACTATAACATATAGCTCCCATACAACTGATTGTTCAGATATGAGATTGTTCGTTATAACTTCTCCATTTATGTAGCTACGAACATGAAATTTTGCAGCACTTGCACCCATTATCAACAGAATACTTACAGCGAAAATTACAAAGATCGGGTCACTATAACCTATAGCTCCCATACAACTGATTGTTCAGATATAAAATTCTTCGTTATAACTCCTCCATTTATATAGCTGGGAACATGAAATTCCGCACCGTACATAATTATCAACAGAAAACTTACAGTGAAAATTAAAACGATCGGATAACTATAACCTATAGCTCCCATACAAATGATTGTTCAGATATGCGATTTTTCGTTATAATTCATCCATTTATGTAGCTAGGACCATGAAACTTCGCGCTGTTTTCACTCATTATCAACAGAAGACTTACAGTGAAAATAACGAAGATCGGGTCACCATAACCTGCAGCCCCCATACAACCGATTGTTCAGATATGAGGTCTTTTATCATATCTCCTCCATTTATGCAGCTAGGAACATGAAATTTCGCACCATTTTCACTCATTATTAACAGAATACTTACAGTGAAAATAACAAGGATCGGGTGACTACAACATATATCTTCCATACATCTGATTGTTCAGATATGGGATTTTACTGTAAAACTCCTTTATTTGAACAGCTAAAACCGATAAATTTCGTAAGATATTTTATAAATAATAATACAAAGTCTACTGAGAAAATCGTCAAAATCTATGCTGTATAAGCTTTATCTCCTATAGCACTGATTGTTCAGATACCAGTTTTTGCGACATATCTCCTTTATGTAGGAAACTAAACCCAATAAATTGTGTTACCGGTTTACATACCGATCACATAGCAGTGAAAATCACTTAGATTGGTGCCATATAAAGTATATCTTCCATACCTCTGATTGTTTAGATGCGATTTTTTATATAAGTATGTAA